>NC_092198.1:1765000-2065000 GCF_043641665.1 Enoplosus armatus | reverse complement strand
CCGCGGCAGGAAGCGGCGGGTGCTCTTCTCCAAGGCGCAGACCTTCGAGCTGGAGCGCCGCTTCCGGCAGCAGCGCTACCTGTCCGCCCCGGAGAGGGAGCACCTGGCCGGGCTGATCCGCCTCACTCCAAACCAGGTGAAGATCTGGTTCCAGAACCACCGCTACAAGATGAAACGGGCACGGGTCGAGCACAGCCATGAGGCGCTGCAGCTGCTGCCGGCCCGCCGGGTGGCCATCCCGGTCCTGGTGCGGGACGGGAAGCCCTGCGACCGGATCACAGCGCAGGACCTGGAGGCGACGCTCAGGTCCGGTCTGAGTCTGCCTCTGTGTGCCTACACCCCGCTGCTGCACCCCGCCTACGGCCCGGAGCACCACGGGCTGCCGCAGCAGCACCCAGGAGTGCAGCAGCTGGCGCACATGTACCACTGGAGCTGGTGAAGCCCGAGCCAAAAACTTTCACTGAGGGACACAACTCCTAAAACACCGACACGTCCGCGCCATAAGCTCGTGTTCGGCCTTTAAATGATTGTTCTTCTTCGCAGAATAGGCTCCTTAAACGATAACTGCCACAATTCGAAAAGTGAGAAAATTCCATCTTTTTTTTAATGGAGTTTGGTATGTATCAGGATTTGTTTTTCCCAGAAAAAATGGTATTTTCCAGAAAGGATGGGTGTCTTGAAACAAAGCAGAATAAAATATGTCACACGAGAAAATTAAAATCTTAAAGTTAAAGCACACGCTTTTAAAACTGTCGGTTCCTGAATCAGTTTTCAGCCTTTCAAGTTTAAGTTAACAGATTTTAGGGCATTTCCTCGTGTAATGGCGAATTTCCCTCAAAAGTTACCGTTTCCCTCTTTAAAGATAACAAGACTTTTCCTTCCCAGACGCGCAAAACGTCTAAAACTAGTTATTCTTATTAGATATGTGGATGAAAAAGTCCAGCTGATTATTAAACACATCAAACCAAACGTTTGCTTGTTTTTTGGGGACTTAGTGAGTTTGTTTTGTTGTTGTTGTTTTGGTGTGTTTTTCTGCATAAGTGTCACTTTTATCGCGAGAAAATGTTTCCGCGTGTTTTATAAATCTATTTATAATGTTGACTGTTAAGTTGTTTTGTAATAAACTGGATATTTATGATGGTGAATAAAAGTTGGAGCAGGTGTGAGTGGTTTGATTTCAGTCTGTAATCTGATAAGTTTTTGGTCGCACTGACGGTAATATATTGTTCTTTTTTTATATCAATAATATGCACAATATGTATTCTATCATTTATTTCATGCATTTATTTTCCTGTCATCTTCAACTTCAAAGTGCTGCAGAATAAAAGAGACCCTGAATATAAGATATTCATCTTACATAATACACTTCCTGCCATGTCCCTATAATATTTCTATATTATTCCTGCAGAAAGGTGTCTGTAAAGTGTTTATATTGAGCAAACATCTGTTTCTGGACAGCTAAAGAATTGATTTAATATTTTGCTATGAAAGAAAAGAAAAAAGCTTCAGGCCTAATAAAGTGGTATTAAGTCATTGGAAGTAACATTTTAGAAATAACTGTTATATGAAATTATAGCCTTGCTAAATTTACATATTGTAAATTCCTAAAATTCTTTGATAAGTGAATGGAGTTTGGTGCATTTTCAGATATGTGTTTCTGTTGTAATGTGGGCCTAATTGTATTTCTAGGAAGCAAACATGTCGTTATCAGAGCTGTAGTCATTATTTATTTATATTTTTACCAGCTGTTGTGTCTTCTCTAAATCCTAAACATCAGAGCAAACAGCAGCATTTAAGGCAGTGGTTTCCAACCTGGGGATCAGGGACCTCCCAAGGGATCCCAGGATAAATCTGAGGGGCCGCGAGATGATTAAAAGAATAAAAAAAAGAAATCTCTAATATTTGTCTTTAATTCATTACATTTTCTGTATGAAATACTGAATATTTTCACCTTTCTAGGTCTAAAAATCCTCTAAATTAAACAATCGGCAAAGAAAAACTCACGTCCACATAAGGGCATAAGGACATGGAGGTATCATGTGTTTGGTTTGTTTGAAAGGAGGCTACTTTCACCGTAAAGTCCAGGCTGGATTACGAACTGGGCGAGTGGACGGCCTTAAATTCACTTTGCTTTGAAACATGAGAATTTACTCTGAAGCACAAAATCAATTGACTTGATGAAGTCCCTTATCAAGGGGAGTGCTCCTCTTCAGTACCTGATCTTGTTTCATGTCATGAATCTACTTCAGACAGGCATTCATTCATTCATTCATTCATTCAGAGCTTATCTGGCATTTTCCTAAATTAATTTGTGTTTAATGAAATGACCCATCAACAATGTACAGAGAAGAGGAGGACCGGGGGTCTGATGGGGGGCAGGTTCACCTTAAAAGGAACAGTTCAAGATTTTGGGAAATTATTCATTTTCTTGCAGAGTTGGATGAGAACTCTCATATCTGTACGTAAAATACGAAGCTAAAGCCAGGAGACCGTTAGCTTAGCACAAAGACTGGGAACAGGGGGGAACAGCTAGCCTAGCTCTGTAAATGTAGTTCCCAGTTCCCCCCGTCGTTCCTGCAGTGGAAACGCACCTGAGTTTTCGAGGCGCTCGGTGGGTTTTGTTACCTTTGGACAGAACCAGGTTAGCTGTTTCCCACTCTTTGTGCTAAGCTAAGCTAGCTGGCTCCAGCTTTATTATCATTGTACAAACATGAGATTGATATCTATCTTCTCATCCAACTCTCTGCAAGAAAGTGAAAAGGCGTATCTCCCAAAAAGTTGAACTTCTTTTAAAGCTGCTTAACCTCATTTCACCTGAAACTTGATGATGATGATGAGCATCAGTGACCGTAAGAATGAATTGACATTACTGAGACGTTATAAAGATTTCATATACTTTATACTTTATTGCACAGCTTAGATTTATTTTAATATTCTGTCGGTTTAGAGTGTGAGGGTCAGTGTGCTGCTGGATCACTGTGGTTCAATGAGTTTTAGACTAAATATTTCTGTTTTCTTCTTAAACATCTGACGGGATTAAAACATCTTTACTGCAGCAGACGACTTCATTCACTGCAAGACAACCAGCTATTTACTGTGTTGTGACAAAGGAGAGAAAGACCCCCTGTGTGTGTGTGTTGGGGGGGGGGGGGTCTCTGTATTCAGAGGTGTCAGAGGTCAGCTCATCTCAGAGGGATGATGTCACAGAAGCTTTGAGACAGTTATAATGTGTCACCTGCTGCTATAAAAGAGGAGAAGAAGAAGAAGAAGAAAAGCAGAAAAACAGATCCAAGCTTTGGAGTTCAGGACGAGTCCGGAGTTACTTCACCGCAGAACTCCTCAAATCCACGAGAAGATGATACAAACACATCAGTGAGCCTTCATCACCATGAACACACACACACACACACACTGTAGTTTATCTGGACTCAGTCCCTCACACACCGTCCTGCTGCCCCAAATACTCACAAGAGCACCACATGTGGATTCATCCGCCGCTGAAAATAGTCCCCAACAAATGCATTGTTTCCTCCTGTCAGTATGATGAAAACTGCATCTGTTTGAGGAAATGACTGAGCCTTTTAAAAATGAAGCTATATATTTGAGGTATTTTTAATAAATGTATGTCTTCAGTAGGAACCAATGGGCTTGGAGCTGAGACAGGAAGTCAGAATCTGCACTTACATAACTAGATGACAGTAACTTAATTTTAATAGTAATAAAACATTATTTTTACTGTGGACATTTAAATATGCGCAGCAGGAGGATTCAAATCCTCCAAAGTTTTCTGTACAAGAGGAGGCAAACAGACGGAAAGTACTCTGAGGTGTAAATAGATATTCCAGTGATTAGTTGTACAGTACAGTTGTTGAACAGCTGTATACGGCTCGTACTAGATTAAACAAAAAACACTTAAAGAGATCCTTCATTCAATTCATATTTTATTTTATATTATTTTCCTCTATAATCAGTTTGAGTCTATGTTATAGTAAATTATTTACTTATTTGATTTTGTCATTTTGCCCACGTCTCATCTCTCATTACTTTAATGTAAAATACAGAATTTTCATCATAGTTTACATTTATATTTTTCATTTATATTATTTCTGCATGTGTCCTGTCTCTATTGTCATTTATATGTTTTGTTGTCCCTTTCAGGCTTGTTTATCTATCTACTTATCTTAATTTGGTGTAGTTTATGTGTTCAGTACTTTTTATTTTGAACTCATGATTAACAAACTTTGTTGTTCATCATGCAGTCAGCAGGTGGCAGCAAAAGCCTGATCAAAACATGCTTTTATCTCTCTCAAAATCTACTCACTCCCAAGGTCTAAATCTAAAGTTGGTCCTCACAAAGACAGACACACAACATGGAAGAAAGTCTAGTTCGATTTCTGTTAAATGTAATAATTGTTTCATTAATAATCCATGCATGCATGTCCCCCCCCCCCCCCCCCCCCCCCCGCTCAAAACATATCATAAAACATTATTAAATACAAACATTTAGTCTCTTAGTACCGTCTGACTTGTTAACAAATCCCATGAAAAAATGTGCATTTGTTGGGGACTATTTTCAGCGGCGGATTAATCCACATTTGGTACTTAGTAGATACATTCACTGATGGTTTTTGGGCTTTTCTTGGGATTTGATGATAATTAAAAATATATAGAATAATTTACAGACTTTCCCTTTAAACAGTCGGGGTGTGATTGTGTCACAGTGAATGCAAACAAACACTAACCTGAAGCAGAGGACTTGATGTTCGACGTGTTGCAGCCGATGGATGATCGCGCACAGGTGCATTACAAGATGTTTGAGTCACAGACAATAAGTCAGTAAGTGTTTATCACCCCCTGCTGGCCTGGAGTGGAGATGCCTCGATGATACGCCAACTTCACCAAAACACCCAAATCGAGTTTCTCCACAGAATGGCAACGAATGATGGCTGAGTTCCATTTAGCTGCTTCAGTTTCAGGGTCCTGATCATTCAAAATGTCTGCTGTGAAAAATGAGAGTCAGTTAACACGAAGCTGCTTCTGAACCAGTAAGACATTAAAACTCCCCTTCAGACATCTTTAAAAGCATGTAACAACTCTCTGCTTTAAATAATCATTGTGTTCATTTAATAATTCATTTGTTTAAAATTCTTATTGAACAATCCATGTGTGAATATTTGTACTTATACCTGCTCGTAGTGACGACAGTATTATTAAACTTGGATATGGTTTTGTTTAGACGCGGCGGCACTTTGTTCAGAGTTCAGAGAAAGATGGTGGTCTGGTTTTATACCAAAAAACTGACTTGAGACACGACATCCATCCTTTTTCTGACGCTCATCCAGGTCCAGGTCTGGGGCCGGGTCGCGGTAGTCCAGACGTCCCTCTACTCAGCCATGTTTTCCAGGTCTCTCCAGGGTGTTCTGGCTCTGCCCCGGTCTCCAGTGGGACGTGCCCTGAAAACCTCCAAAGGAAGGCGCCCAGGAGGATCCTGATCAGATACCTGAACCACCTCAACTGGCTCTTTGCTCTATCTCTAAGGGTGATGTCATGTCAAAAATGATATTCAACAAATTGAAGTTATAGTAGAACCATTCAGTGGTAGAGGACGCATTCAGATCCTTTACTGAAGTAAAAGCATGTTAGTATTATTACTTATTATATCATTGATGTGTCTGTTGCATTTTACTGCCTCACATTTGTACTTCAGTACAGTACTTGAGTAAATGTACTTTGTGACATTACACCTCTGGAACCATTAGATGGAATATATATATATTTAAAAAAAAAAATCTCTCCTTTGGATCAACAAGTAAAGAAAAAGAAATGCAGACTGACCTCACGATGGCGCTCTGGAGCTCCACAGCCACACACACACACACACACACACACACACACACACACACACACACACACACACACACACACACACACACACACACACACACACACACACAAGCGTTTTCCATGTTTCTCAATGCGGCTTTAACTGCCAAGTGGTGCAGAAACGACGCCTTGACCTCCGTCGACCTTCACACAGACACACTGAATGATTTCTGAAGACCACTTCTGGGCGCGTGACCTCTGACCTCTGAGCTCTCCCCACAGACCGTAACCAGGACGAGATGGAGCCTCTCCTCCCTCCTGGTGTGAGCGCCATGCAAGCTTGATTCAAAACATTCGGTCGTCTGACGTGTTGAAGAAGAAAATCAATGCAGAAAAATATCACAAAAACTTTTATTTCATCAGGAGCACGTTGAAGAAATGCGACTCTGGTTTAAGCTTTAAAATAAATAAAATCTTAAAGGCAGTCTGGTATATACATGTTTGTCTTGTTAGCACAAGGTAAAAATGTATAACGACATTTAATAAGATGCTAACATGCTATTTTAACATTTAGTGCTTTTATTCTGTGTCCGGCTTCAAATTTCTGCTTTTTTGTTGTTTTTTTTGTTGGTTTTGAGTCACGCTGGTTTGAATAGGTGCACTTTTTGTTTGTTTGTTTGTTTTCTGGGTGAATATGTGTGTAACGTGCAGGTTGTTTTATGCCAAAATGAAACTAAAGCAAGTTTTTATCCTGAGTAACAAAAAAACAAACAAATGTTTTTTGGGATTTCAGGGAACGTGTTGCTTTTACTTTGTGAGCAAAAGATAATAACTTGTTTGGACCAATTTAAAGAAAGAAATCATCCTTTGAGATTCGGAGCCTCTGTATCTTTATTTATATTTACATGTAATGTTTCCCACCAAGAAATGCAACGAGGTTCAACACCTGAAACTACATCCTGCAAACTGATCATGTGATCTGAATGTGTCACTATGAGCTCCGTTTCATTGTGATCAAGACAATAATAAACAGATGCTCAGTGTAAAGACATGTTGTGAGCCTGATCTGAAGTAAAAACAAAGCTGAAGACGTGACGTTTATTAACCAAACTATCTCCTGTGAACATCAGACCGACTTGATTGAGTGTTCAACTTCAAGTCCAAATAATTAAAATTAGAGACAGACGACCACATTTTGAATTTAGAGGACCAACTTTAGAATTTAGAATAACTCTGTTCCTTTAGTTCCACCTTAGAAAGAAAGAAAGAAAGTTAAATAATGAAGTTGGACTCAGTTCTTGAGTCGGGACTTGTTACTTGTTTTGGCCACTAGAGGGAGCATCACATCACCTGCACCTCCCTCTCAGTGTGGACTTATAGGTCGGTGGATTTTTCTACATTTCAGGAGCCAGGTGGTCTAGACGCCCCCCACCCCCCCTCCCGCCCTCCTGGTTGGAGTGGGCTGCCTTTTCAAGAGGCGTTCAGGGGCCCCAGCTGCTTGGCCTAATGCTCCTCCACAGAGCCGAGGATTAAACTGAGCGGAGGCAGACAGAGAACCAGAGGCTGCAGAGGGGAAATGAAAGGAAACGATGAGGCAGGAAACGTGAAGGGGGTGGGGGTGCATACAGATAGAGGTTGTAGTGTGTCCCCCACCTCTCCCACCTCTCCCACCTTCAGCCGACAGCCACAGGTGGTTTCACCTGAGGACCAGGTTTAGAGAAAAGGAAAGAAACAGAAAAACAAAGATGTTTTAAGGGTTGAAAATAAAGTGCTGCAGTGGAAGTTTCACTGAGTTCCCTCCTAAAAATCCCCTAAAGTCATCAATCAACTCTTTCATCTGTGGGCACGCTCCTCTGAGCACCAATCAGAATTTAGTAACTTAAACTGTTGCTTATGTAGTCATGAATAATTAATGCCATAGAGAAACGAGATGCAACTGTAGGCCAGACTCCATGCAAAAAAAGGGGAGTTTATTAACATCAACATGCTAACTGAAGCTGGACTGAAGCTGGACTGAAGCAGGTATATTTACCATGTTCACCAGCTTCATTATCAAGCGACAGTGATGAAAGCCTGCGGTCACTGCGGGAGATGAGCACACAGATTTTATTCTGACGTCTTCAAACATCAAACATGAACATGAACATGAACCTCTGGTCACTGATAGGATCAATATCTGCATCTCTCTCACAGACATATGTCCATATCGGTATTTTATCATGAAGCAGGAGCTCAAACCCACGTGTGTCCCTGTGTTTTGTGGTTTTCAACCAAATGAAAATATAAAACAATAAAAGTCTAAAGAAGTATTGATAACAAGAATTTAGGGTATTATTGTGAAATAAAAAAAGCTTCAGATTTACAGTGTTATCACAAGAAATCCAGTTTCCATGTGTATCGAAGTTGGATGAAGACGTTTTGAACATTAAGCTCAGTGTTTCCTGGAGGCATTCTCTCTTCTTGATTTCGCTGCTGATGAACTCACTGAAACACTTGAAGTCTCCCTCTTTTATTGTGAAAGCATCTGATTCAGGAAGCCGTCTGAGCTCGAGGACGCTGCGTCTTTGGCTTTTTCTTCTCTGATTATAAACGAGGAAGAAGAAAGTTCACTCACCTTCATCCTCCACAGAGCGGGGGGGGGGGGGCGGAACAAAAGGCTGAACAGTCCCTTTATTTCGTTTCAAAGCTCAAACATGTTGCGTCTAAAACTAACTAACTATAAATTAATGATCATTGTTTTTAAACCGAAGGATGTCAACTCCCTCCAGGGTGCTAAAACTTCCAAATTCACAATAAACAAAACATAATCAATCAATCAATCAATCAATCAATAATCATACTGAGGACATGATCCAGCTGTAGCCTTTAGAAGACGCGAAAGTCACAAATACTCAGGTGGAATGGGAACATCTACTGAAGTACACATTTGAGATACTTGTACTTTGAGTACTTTCATTTCTACATCTCAGAGGCAAATACTGTCCTTTTTACTTC
Organism: Enoplosus armatus; assembly: GCF_043641665.1. Taxonomy (NCBI): domain Eukaryota; kingdom Metazoa; phylum Chordata; class Actinopteri; order Centrarchiformes; family Enoplosidae; genus Enoplosus; species Enoplosus armatus. Next base: position 2,056,183 of record NC_092198.1, on the reverse strand, counting down.
CCTACGTTTGTCTGGCAGCTTCAGTGACTTTACAAATTAACACTTTAACATTTGATGCAAAACATGAAGAACTTTTAAAACACGAAGCTAAAAAAGTTTCGAACAAAACGAGCTCCGTTTCATTGTCATCAAGAAAATAATATATATATATACACATATATATATACACACAGGAACTTTGAAATGCCAATGACATACTAAAAGTGATAAATAACTACTTAATAATATAATAATAATAATAATAACAAATGGCTATACAATACCACAGTCAGATGACGTGAGGAGTTAATTCCAGAGACGTTAAAACAACTTTAAGTTCAATAAAACGGATTTGTTAAGCACCATAAGCTCTCTGAACGCATGTGTAGATATTAAATGTCTAATATGTCTAATATTCATTCACCTTAAACTCTATATTTACTGTAAGTCCCAAAGGGAATATTAGGATTTTATAACGTTTTAAAAAAGCATGAAGTCATTTAAGAGTAGAAGAGATGCATTCTGAGAGATCACTATAATATCATAGTGATCTTTACATCATGAATTCATCTAAACTGATTATTAACTCACATAACGTCATTAAAAACATCAGCACATCTTTCAGTCGCCGCAAAGTCGTTAAACAGTCACATTTCCTGCAGTGGAACATCAGAACCTTTAGAGTACCAGGGGCACCAGGTGGTCCCAAATCCAGCTGTGAACATCTGCAAACACCCTGCAGAGCTCCACGTTAAAGTAAAGCTGGACTCTCCGGTGTTTCCGCTCCATCTGGTCCCGGTGGGTTAAACCTCTTACCGCCTGCAGCAGCAGCTCTGAGCCGGGATGAAGCTCCGGTCTGGTCCCGGTCCCGGTCCCGGTCCCTGACCCTCCTGCAGCCGAACGGTTCGCCGGAGAGCAAAAGCGAAGACTCGGTTTTAATCCGCCACCGGAAAACCACGAAGAGGACGCGAAGTGACGTGAGGCGGCAGGTCAGCAGGTGATTGGCTGCTCGGACTGTTAGTGAACAAAGAAGAGTTCAACATCCAGAGAAACGTCATTAACGTCATTAACGTCATTAACGTCATTAACGTCATTAACGGCATCAAATAATAAGAATAATCCAAATAAAAAACATCGGAGGATTCAGAGCTTCTCGAGTCACGAAATTCTTAAACGTTTGTTTTCATTGAAATTTTAAACAAATCGAAAATGAATAAGTTGCCTTTAATATTTATATCATAAATTAATATTCAGCAAAGTTAAACAAAACACGAGATACATTTAAAACACGAAAAGTGTTTTTGTTTTATGCACAACCAGCAAGAAATAGAAGCTAATAAATATTTACAAATATAGGCTATTATTTTTTTTTATGGCTGTGAAAAATTATAAAACATTAATTTACGGGGAATTAAAAACAGAAAAATCACAACAAACCAAACATTTATCGTCACATGTAGAAAAGAAAAAGAGAAAAAGTTTCAGTAGAAGTTGTCTGAACTTTACAACCAAGCAGAGACCTGAACACACACACACACACACACACACACACACACACACACACACACACACACACACACACACACACACACACACACACACACACACACACACACACACACACACACACACACACACACACGTTGATGCTGTAAGTTAGTTGTTTAAACTGAAGCTACAACATGTAAATAAATAATCACGTTTTATATCAACAATAATAATCCAACAGCTGGTGAGCTGACAGCTGATCGATGACCAGTTTACTGATCATAATTATTTAGAATATGAAATCACACGTGTGGTGTTTTAACGAAGAGTGAAGCTCATCGAGTTTAAAGGAATCTGGTTTTTGTGACTCCGCATTCTTGTTCGGGTCACACCTTGTAAACCAAACAGCAGCAGAAAGTAGGTCCAAACCATTTTCTCCACTTACCTCCGTCATGTCAACTGCCATTGTTGGCTGCCGTGTCCGCGTCGCTCCGCCCCTCCATGTGCTGGAGTCTGAGTCCAGCGGGATAAGGGCAACTCGTCTCCTCCTGCAGCCGATCAGCTGGACTTCTTCCCAGGGACACAGAAGAAGCAAGAAGCCGGAGGGAGGGAGGGGGACGCAGGCAGAGAGCCGCCGGACAGACCCGACCACATCCAGCCAGAGCACGGGGTGGCCGCACCATGTCCTTCAGCCCAAAGCACTCCACCCCCTTCTCAGTCACCGACATTTTGAGCCCGATGGAGGACAGCTACCGGAGGTTTGGAGGTATGGATCCCGCCGCGGGGAGCCTTGGATCACAGCTGGGCGCCTACCGGCAGCCGCACGTCTCCCAGCCCGGTATGCAGCATCAGCAGCAGCATCAGCAGCAGCATCAGCCGCCTCATCTTCACCACCATCACCATCACCATCACCATCATCACCTGTCGTCCTCCTCTTCATCCTCATCCTCCTCCTCTTCCTCAGCCTCGGCCACCGCAGCAGCCGCCGCTCTGGGACCCGGCGGGCCCTATCACGTGCCCCACGGGGTGCCGCAGTTCTCCGGGGCCGTCGGCGGATTCTGCAACGGCGGCATCGGGAACGTCGGAGACCTGCCGTCCTACCAGGAGACGGTGAGGGGCGGAGGGGCGGCAGCGGCGTGGTACGGCAACCCGGAGCCCAGATACCAGACAAGTAAGAGGGGCCTCTATTAAAAGTTTGGTTTTTCACTCTGAAAGTTCTGAAGAGAGACGAGGTGAGCTGGACGGCCTTTCAGAAGGGAAGCGTTTGATAATAAACTGACTGAAGTGACCTTTCACCGTTTTATGGCATCTGAACTTCCACTGGCGTCACTTTCTCTCCCCGCAGGAGGACTTCAGGATTCAGTTTAGTGACTTTAAAGCACTTTAATTCTACACGTTTATCGTTAATTAAATTATCTGTTATTAATTGTGTAATAACTTAAATGTTGTTTGTCCTCCAAAGTGACTTTAATCCGCTTTGAGTTTTTTAAATCTTTAAACAGACATTCATGTAGGTCTATTATATTAAGGATCATATATTTGCTTTGATAACTCTATAATTAATTATAAGTGTAAATATTAAAAAGCAAGACGTTTACTTTTTCCCACTAAACGTTTCGGCTTATTTCATCTTCACAGGAGGCCTCTTATTGAAAAATGTATTTTTACAAGCCACTAAACGAACCAGCACTTTATTAGAAAATAATAATAATAATAATAACAATAATGTTTCCTTGTGAGATTACTGACGGTGAATGTTTTCTTGAAGGAAATCATCGTTAAATTCCGCAATGAGCTGTTTTTGTTTTGTTTTTTTTTTTATTCAAACGATGATTATTTGTTCGCCAAGTTTCCAGGTTCATGGGCCCCTCCGCCGGGATGAACATGTCCGGGATGGTGGGCAGCTTGGCCGGGATGGACTCCAGCGCCAAGTCCATGGTGACGCTGCACGCCGCGCCGCGGAGGAAGCGGCGGGTGCTCTTCTCTCAGGCGCAGGTGTACGAGCTGGAGCGGCGCTTCAAGCAGCAGAAGTACCTGTCCGCCCCGGAGAGGGAGCACCTGGCCGGGCTGATCCACCTCTCCCCGAACCAGGTCAAGATCTGGTTCCAGAACCACCGCTACAAGCTGAAGCGGCAGGCCAAGGACAAGACCACGCAGCAGCTGCAGCAGGACGGAAGCAGCGGTGGAGGTGGAGGAGGCGGCGGCGGCGGCGGCGGTGGAGGTCTGTGCGCGACGACCCACCGCTCCTCCTCCGTGTCCCCGGTCCTCTCCAAGAACGGCAAGGCCTGCCGGAACGACTCCAGCGGCTCCATGCAGCCCGGAAACCGACAGAGCAGCTCGGGGGAGGCCATGACGGCGCCCCCGCAGCAGCAGCAGCAGCAGCAGGTGAACCAGCTGTCGTCCACAGACGAGTTGGAGGATTTGTCCCAAAGTCCGCCGATGGGACTTCACGGTCAGATCAACATGACGCAGACGGACGCGGCGCTAATCGAGTACACAAACAGCATGATCGGCTCCAATTTACTGTACGGGAGAACTTGGTAGGGATACCGGGAGGCGGACAGACGGGACCGGGCCTGCGGGGCATCATTCCCGGGTTGGAGTTTTTGGGACAAAAACACGCACCAGACTGTTTTTTTTCCCTTTCCGTGCGTAAAGTTGCGGTTCCTTCACGCACACAGAGACTCAAAGGACACTCGGTGGTTTTGAGCAATAAGGTGCAAAACAAACTGTACATTAGAGCCCGGAACCCGGACTGAATGTTGCTGATAATATTGTATTTTCTCCTCTTCAAAAGTATTTGTCGAGTCTGTTTTTGTAACCGACAGATGTGACCGCGGCTGAGATCCAGGATGAGGCGGCTTCGCGGTGCCTCCCGCTCATTTCTGCGGTGCCTCCCGCTCATTTCTGCGGCGAATTAAATTATTGCAGGTTTAAATATGAAGTTAACACAAGGTGAAGCAACAGAGGCCGATTTGAAAAGGGGAAATAATCCCGCACAGAAGTACAGCAATTCATCTGGGAATTAAACACAGTGAGAATATTTTCATTGGAAGTCATTAAATATTCTTTGTTACAGCTGATTTTAATTTGTTTCCAGTATTGAATAAATGATATTTTCATTTTGGACATTTCAATGTTTTTCTTTTGTTTTGTTTTTTAATGGCAGGCTGTTTAGAGAAATGACAACAACTATAATTTACAGCTGCGGTACAAAGACGGAATGTGGATTTAAACGGCGCCACTGAGACACTGAAATATACCAGAATATTCACCAGGAAATGCGTAATGCTTCATATGTTCTGCAGTAAAACCTGCTGCAGGTAAATCTACATTAACAACTAAAAATTCCCTTTGTGAAGAAATCTTGATTCTATTAGATTTATTGAAAATAAATGACTTTTGAAGTGATTTTGGTTTTTAATTTAAGTGTGAAACACCTTTTAAAACGCATGTCTTTTACCTGAAGATAGACAAGATCTTTCCCAACATCTCCGTTTTATTTCACATAGGTTTGTTTTTTTTTTGGGACCCCTTTGGAGAGATTTCTCTCAAAAATAAACACAGCAGGAGATTTTGACTCACTTGTATTTTACAAGTTTTACAGGCGTTCATCTTAAAAATCACAAGTTACATGATGCGGTTTTGTTTTTTTGTAAGTCGAATAAAAAGGAGAAAAACCCACAAATTGAATTATACAAGAAGACAATAGAAAGAAAAAAGACGACACGTCTCCCCTAAAAAAAGTCCGTCCCCCCGTGAAGTCCCAACATGAGTCCAACATTACTTTGAGTTTAATTCCAGTTGTATCTTCTGGATGGAGGCGGAGCAGGATAACCTCTGCCGGAGCTGTAGCCCTGAAACACAGAGGAATCAAGTTACAGCACCTTCGGAGATTTCACACAGACAACAAAAAGAAAACAGAAGAAATCTGCTTTAATTATTGACTCTAATTCTGCTCTTATCCAGACAAAACAACAAAAAGCACATTTTGATGTTTCATTTGATTTTCAATCGAAACGTCTGTGTTAAAAAAACAAAAACAGCCCAACAGGAGTTAACACCTTTGTCAAACTTCAAATAAGACAAAAGAAAATGTGTTGTCAGTTTACACAAACTACAATAAAAAAAACTACTTTCTACTGAGGAAATAGTCCTTTTTAAAACCACAGACAGATTTACATTAAGGTGGACACGGTTTTAAATTTAGTCAGTGAAACAAACTAAAGAAACTGGTTTGGACAAATAAAACCAAAACCTGCTTGGAGAGAAACCACTGGAGGGAAGGGAGGAAATAAATGTTTTGCTTTTGTGCACAAAACCTAAAAAAAAAAAAAAATTCAACCAAACAAAACTGAAACGTTTGAATTTTATATTTTAAACACTGAACTTTCTCTCAGCCTCGTCAGTTTTTGATCACTTTGAATCAAAAAAAAAAAGAAGATTTTGAGACTCTTTGCTGCTTTTTCTCTCATTTCATCTGAGGAAGAGAAACTCATGACACAAACACACAGTTACGTTTCCTGAACGACGAACTGAAACCTGAAAACTATTTCTTCTTAAAAAAAGAAGAGCAAAGCAGCTGTTGACCAATCAGAAGACAGCACGCAGGCGTGTGTGTCAGTGAGTTTTAGTCTCATGAAGAGCAAATGAAATTATTTAACAACAATTATTTATAATCGATTGATGTCTGGAGTCATTTATGAAGGAAACATCACATGTGAGGATCTTTGTTTTAAATGATTTCACTGCAGTTTGAGATTCTTTTGGGTTTCCGATCGTCAGTCGGACAAAACAAGCGATTTGAAGACTTCACACGGGTCATCATCTGCAGTCGCCTGACGTTTTACACACTAAACAATTAAAGAGACTGATAACAAATATTATGCAGCGTAAAACTGGCAAAAAGACAGTTTAAAACCTTTTAAGCAACATTTTCATCAGCTGACGACCTGAAGGACGAATCAAAATGTTCAACCTTTAAGAAACGATTCCAAGAGTTCAGCTTTCACCTCAAAGGAATTTCATTCATTTGAAAACCAGCCGAGTGAACTGGGAAGACTCATCAACAGCCAATCAGATTCTTTTGTTTCACAGCTCGGACTGGTCGCAGCCACGTGAAACTTCAGCTCTTTGCAACTTTTATCAGTAAGATGACAGGAAATGAAAGTGTTGAAGGTTTTGAGCGATCGAAGCTCTGAAGCTGGAACTTTAACGGACAGACAGACTGAGAGTTTCTACCTGTTGCTGTTGTCCCCGGTTGTCCCTGCGATCGTTCCAGTCGTCTCGGCGCTGATCGTAGCGCTGCTGGTAGCCGCCGGGCCCCGCCCCTCCCCGTCCGCGGCTCATGTTCTGCTGGTACGCCGACGGCTGAGACTGCGAGGCCCGATCCCACCCTTGACCTCCGCGTCCGTAATGCTGCTGCCTGGAGACACGAACGCATCAAATCTGTTAGCTTCTGAAAAAGCAGCGTTAAGTACACTCAGTGACAAGGTCTGAAACGAAAACATATATGTTCTAACATGTCGAAGTCCAGCTCGTTTCTGTTTGAAGTGGAAAAAAAAGACCTACCCACAAAATACTACGGTATCGTCGAATAGTACTTAAGTTAGAAATACTTTCCCACAGGTTACAACAGGCTGACTCACATCGAGGCCTTATTCAGTGTTACAGCATGTTGACACAATCACCTTTTAATTCATTTACGATAAGCTTTTACTCAAAAAGTTACACGTTACTGGCTACGTAACGTGTAAAAAGACTACGTTTAATGCTCGATTTTAAGTTTGTTTTGTATTTTTTAAAGACAGAAATCAAAAGCTCCACCTGTTTTACTCACAGGGTCGAGTATTAGTGCCAAAATAAAACCTGACATTTGGTACCAAAATTATATCTTTTTTCAATACCTTAATTCAAATAAAACATGTGGTTGTGTAATAAAACATGCCAAACTTAATAGTAAGTATTTAATGATGTTTTAAGACACGCAGACAATAAAAGAACTAAAGATGAAACAACAATTGACAACTATTTTGATAACCGACTGATCGGTTCAGTCGTTTTTCAAGCAAAAATAGTGAAAAAGCTCCAAATCAAGTCTGATTTGATCACTTTAGAAGTTCAGATTTATTCATGTTGTGGGGACCATCCAGGACTTTCTGCTGCAGAACGAGAGGCAGCCTTTAACTCTGCTTTGAAGTGACCTCCCTAAAATCCCCCTCGACTGGCGTTTACTGAGGGACGGAGCCCTCGAGGAGATAAAACAGCCTCTCCTCTCAGATGACTTAGCGTCGACTCACATGAAAGAACAGAGTATGAAATGAACCATATTCACATATGGCTCGGATCGCCCTCATCCCTGAAATGAGGCGGCCGCATTGCGTCCGTGGGACTGAGTGAAGAGTCGGCACGCCACGGCCCTCCAAACCACCGGCGGACAATGTGTCTCTGCAACAGTGATATTAAAAGTCTCTTCTTTTTAACAATGAGGAGAGAAGAAACGGAGCAGCAGCCCCATCCCTCATTACTGAACCATGTCACACTCAGCCAGCGCTGGACTTAACCGAGCACTGGAGTCCATAATCCCCTCTCTCCAAGTTCCTCCTGCTTTTCATTTGGTCCGGTCCCGAGTAGTTAAAGAAACTGTTTTCAGTCGCCGCTAATAACTACTGACCTGAGGTGACACTGAGCCACAATGGGCCTGAAAAGTTGAACCAGAGGAACCTGATTAGGACTTTGGAGAGGTCTGGAGCCACAATCAATAGCCGGACTTGTGCGGCCGCGGCGCAGGGAGCGACGCAGCCTCCCACTGCATTAGTGATGCCTCATTAAGTTGCACAAACCTCCTCGAGAGAAATCTGTTTTAGAGCGACGGGGAAATATCTTAATTCAGCAGCAGCAGCAGCAGCAAAGCCCCCCGACGGAGGAAGGCAGAGCGCTGGTGTAGAAAGGCTGGGAATCTGCGGGGGCCGACGAGCTACAATAACCAGAAACCAGGGCCCGGACATGTTTAATGCACATGAGGTCTACGTGTGATTGTGAAAAGGAAACACACAGGGGCGTTTGTTCTCTGGCAAAACATTTCTAACATAAAAAAGCACTAAATTAAAGCAACAGATTGGAACATTATAAGACAAAGACTTTATCGAAGACTAAATCCCAGTTCAGAGTTAAAGGATGAAGATAATGTAATTCCCTTTTTTTGATCAATTTAGGTCCAACTTAAGCACAGGAACAGAAAAGAGGGAAATGCCAGCACGCTAACCGTGAACTCTACTTCCCACAGAAAACGCAGATTTAAAATAATCGGACACAAACCAGCCGACTCACCTTGGATACTGGGGCTGGTGGAAGGAGGGAGGCGCTCCCAGCAAACTGTTCTGCCTGGAATCTGCGGAGAACAAAAGACGACATGTTCAGAAGAGGTTCTGCTGAGTTAAGTTTGAAGTTTTAGAAGAAGCAGAGAGCACAGACCTCCGAGGTAAATTTAACCTCCTAATACAACATGAAACCAGCGGTACGGAGCAGGGTGTTTGTCAGCCGGTATGCTTTTGTTTTACCTCAAACTTTAAAACACACGATTCAGTTTAAATACTCAAACAATTGGATCACAAAAATCAGATGTCATCTGAGTCGACTTTATTGAGTTAAACTGCGATGAAACCTGAGAAAATCCTCCAGTTTCATTGTTTAGAAGACAAAACTAGAAGGTTTTGACATTAAACATTGAGACTAATTAACCCAGTTCAAGTCAGCTTTAACCTTGAAGATGGAAAAAAAGAAAGAAAAATACCAACTATTTCATTTCTGTCATGGATACAAATCAGTTGTCACGATAAAATTAAGCTCTTTCAAACGTTGAATCGCGGTGGGCTGTGGAGTCGGAGGGTGGAGGTGGAGGGAGGGAGGGAGGGAGGAGGGGGAGGCGGACAAGGGAGAGCCGGAGCGCCACATTTGCATTTTTTGTTCAGAAAATGAAATAAGCATTCAGCCGGCAGCATTGTGGACGCCTCAAGTACCCTGGTTCCATCGCTGCAAGCCCTTCACAAAGACACACTTAAAAAAAAAAAAAAAGGAGCTAACGGCTTCTTCCAGATTCACTGTTGCCAAGGCGATGACCAGCTGCGAGGCTCGGGCTTGTTTGTTTATAGGGGCAGGCCTGCTGAGTGGCTCGGCTCAGGGTGGGTGAAGGGTGCCATGAAAAGGACCCGGAGACTCACATTTACAAACCCGGGGAGGGAGTCGGAGTAAAAATTAGGACTCGATCGATACGAGTGCACAGAAGACGATACTGACATTTCTGGATTAAAAGCTGGACGAAGTGAATACTGAGAGCAGGTGCTACGACCAAACGTGTAAAATCACAATAATTCCACATATTTCCAACTTCTTTTCATCATTAATCTGTTTACAGCTGTAGATTACATTAATCGAGCTATTTTTTTTAAGCAAATATTGCAGAACTGATCTGGTTACGTGTTTTCATCCAAATGTAGCACAAAAGAGTATAATCTGCAAAAACAATCCACTTCTGAGAATATTAGGAGTTGGGGCGTCGAGACAAACAGTAGGTGGCGCTAATTCTCCAGTCAGGTGACATTAAACCATCGCAGAAGAAGAGAGGATGTCACTGAAGAGCTCCAGTCAAACAATGGAAATACGACATTTCTGTTAGTCTCATGTATTAATGAGATGAAGGTCACAGCCTCCTCATCGCTCCACACAGACCTGATGTTTTCAGCTCTTCACTTTAAGTCACATGCTTCATGTACGACATGACGTCTTCGTTAAGTCTGTTTCCATGACACTTTGCACTTTGAGTGGAAACACAGAAAACTTGAAAACAGTTTCCAAAACGGGTGTTTTGGACTTCACGATAATAAACTGAGTCTGGACGGCATTTTATAGACCCAACGATTGATCTGGAAAATAATTGGCAGATTAATCGATAATGAAAATCATTAGTTGTCGCTCTAAATCCTGAGTACTTTTTCGATTGTTTAGTCTATAAAATGTATGAATGTCAATGAACGCCCATCACAAGCTCCCAGGGACCAAGGTGACATCATGTTATTCATTATTTTGCAACCAACAACCCACAACTGAAAGAGATTCTATTATTACTATTATTATTATTATTATTATCATTATATTTTGAATGGCTCCTAAAAAATTCAAATAAATTACTTTTTTTGAGTATTGACGAGCCTCCATCAAGGCCCCACAGTCAAAGTTGTTATTTGAAATTCTGAATCTACATCAAAATAAACACAGAGGGGGGGTCCCGGAGGCCTCGGGGCTGACCATGTGACCGTAACATCCCCAGTTCGAGTCCGACCAGGGACTGATGTTGCATGTCATAACTCCCCTTTCTACTTCTCACTATCAAACAGAAAAGGTAAAAAGGTATGATTATCCCCATACTTTAATATCCCATCTGTCCATCTCTGTGACGGCCGGCTTTTCTCTCCACTTTGTGGCCGTTTAGATCAGTTCGAAACACTTTTGATTCCAACACGTCGTACGAACCACTTCCTGTCTATAACCCTCCCCCTACGCCAAAACGTTCCGCCCGCTCGGCGAAGACGTCTACAACCCGGACCCAGCTGCCCGGGTCGTGGTGAATTTACAGCTCAGAGCAACTTCATACGATCTAGTCTCTGGCTTTTGTTCGATTTCTAGTGCAAAAAAATGTTGCTGCACATTTCTGATCCGTCGTTAGCCTAGTTAGCACACATTAGCTCGGACGGCTGAACGTCTGCCGAACTCTGTTCAAAAATCTGGAAGTTTAAGAGAGCGTTGCTTGACAGTCTGTATGAAATAAAAGGAACGAATAGTTGAATATTTGTATTGAACAGATTCTAGTCGGGTGCAGCCATGGAAAAAATAATGACCAGGAAATAAAATGTCATGTTTACAGATCTTTGGTGTGAAAGGATCCTCCATCATGATGGACCATCTGACAATTGATATTTAGGCCAATATCAGGGAAGTCATGTGTGAGTCTAAAACGCTGGGACACTGATGGGAGACTTGAGCATTTTGGAGCTCATGAAAATGAACTGAAATAATCTGTTTATGACCTGACGACTTAAAGGGAAGCTGAGCAGGAAATATTCCACCAGTTCTCTGCTGACCGCCGCAAAAAGTAGTAAAAGACACAATTACCAGCCAGCAGGCGGACTGCTGTCGGCACATTATCATTTTGTTTTTGTCATTCAGTTTTCATGTTTGATTATCTCCTCCGCCAACAAACTTTAAGTGGACCACCCAGTTGGGCTCCAATTATAACTCCACAACACTCGGGTCTTCTTTTCCTCATCGCCAGCGATGCCTCAAAAGAGAGAATTACAAGTGGACACCTGTCAATCTCCTTAATTAACAATGATCTGAAAGTGTATAGACCTCCAGTCTGCGTCGGACAAAAGCCAACAAAGGATTACGCTTTAAATCCTTAAAAGACGCTGTGTCCACTGTATTAATGCAGGGATTACAACCGCGCTAAACAACTAAACGTCTCTCTCCACCTCTTTTCAATTAGTTCAGCGACTATTTGACTCAGCTCCCGTCCAGCCGGCTCAGGTCCGATAACAGAAGCAGGACAGTAACTTTTCTGTTCGCTGGACAAAGCAGACAGACGGACTCCCAAAATGTCATCTGCCGCTGTCGCTTCACAAGCCAAGAATCACCTTTAGAAAAGATCAAAACCTCTAAATGAAAGACAGCTTGTTGGGTTCTCATGAAGTATTGAGGTACGAAGCCCTATAAAACAAAACGATTCATATGTGTAAAACTTAACACATATGAATCAATTAAAATGAATGAATTAAAACACTTATTTGTTAGTTTTCAATAATATATTATATTTCAAAGTCCTTGGAGTCATTCACGTGGGTAACAGCACTTTATGATGCGAGTCGACTGAAAGTGAAGTACTGAGTTACTGTCAAGTTCTTGAAAACCTTCTAAAGTAAAAGTTTCTGTTTAAGTCTGCAAAGCTTAAATCAACGTGTATCAACAACAAACAACAAAACGCAGCTACATTTTCAACAGAGGCTTCGGTAAATGAATCTCTAGTGAGTGTTCAGAACACCAAGTTTGAAGAAGCCTCAAAGGAAATAATCTATAAAGACATGTTATCCAAGACTTCTTTTGACATCATAGAAAACTTTTATGAACATCCTGAGAATAGAAATACAATCATCACCAGGGCCACATGTATTTGGTGACTCCTTGTAATTGAAGTTGGTCTACCAGCCAGTGCGAGCAGCAATTATGTGCAGTTGTTATTCTGAAGTGGTTCGGGAGTTTGGAGGCTTATCAGCCACTGTGGCCGCTGGATGAATCAGTTACTTTGCTGCCCTGGTTAAAATTTGGTGTCACTGTGTGTCAAGACAATAATGGCCACCAGCAGAGATTCCCCGGCTGGTTATTAAACACCAGCTGGTCTGGCTGCAGCGCACAAAGCCCCGCAGCATGTTTCAGAGGCAGCATGTTGACACATCACCGCAGGAGGTAGCAGTGCCGTCAAAGGGGGAAGTTAACTTTGGTTTCAACCCTCTTCAGAGCGCATCACACACCCAATCAAACGGGATCCTCCCGGATGCTTTTATCAGAGGGGGCCACTGTGTCCAGCAGAGCCACTCGACAGTCTCATTACCGGCCCAGGTCTCCCACAACGCTAATCAACAACCCACCCCCCAAAATCACAAAAGCCCAGAGAAGCAAAGCCTGCAGTGATTACTGGCCAAGCAGAGGATTGGCCCTGAGAAAGTGTTATCTGGACAAAAGCAAGCCTCTGGCCTCCTGCTGCAGGATAAGGCCTACTTGTCCGGATAATCACATTCCTGGGGATGCCAATATGATAGTTGGCCCACGTTAAGTCCAGTTTCTTTTTACCATCAATGTTAAACAGAAATCAGAAAAATCCCAGAGGCTTTTGTGTGGAATAAATCCAGCAGCTGAGAGTTAAAATCTTATTTTAGACCAATGTTGAGCATGTGACTGTTGTCATTCAAGGAACGAGTCAAAGGTTGAGAACTTTAAACAGACAAAAATCAGATGAAATCAAATCTAATGTCAGTGCTGCCTTCAACAATGGCATTTCTGCTCCAGGTACTTGATATAATAAAAATCATCCTCTGTCGCCAGAATCAGGCAGACTTTATATTCTGCTGAATATTTACAAAGATTCCCATTTGTTAAAGTAACAATTTCCCCAACAATGATGGAAAAAATATAGAGAGTGAGATTAAAAAAAAATATGTCCTGGACCGCTAATTGGCAAGTTTAACATTAAGAACGAGCGGCGGAGGCCAGGGGAGGTGCTGCCGCAATCCTAGGAGCCAAAAACCCCCATTTGCATCAAGTGCCACCAGAATAGCCGCGACTCCCCCGCACGCCATCAGTGGGCAGATGAGATTATTCATCTACTTGCAAATTGGCACATCAAAGTCAAACTGGAGAAGAGCTGGCAGAGGACCGCGGGGCCGAGGCCGGGGCCGAGCACAGACCGTGATTAGGAGCTGGGAAAGAGATTCTGCCTTCCATATGTGACGTTCAGTCATCCTTCATGTGATGAACAAAAAAGGCAGCCATTTAATCGTTTACCAAAATGATTTGCGTCTAAAAGAGCGACAGTGAGGCAGCTGTGTATAAAGAGTCCAATGTCCTCCGAGTGAAACAGTAACAGCATCTGTTCGTCCATCGGTCTGTATTTAGACCATGCTGTTTGTTATAAACAAGAGGTTCTGGCTCAAGGACACTCCGGCAGGTCGCACAACACGAGAGGGGGGCTCGTAAACTAGTAGAGCGGTTTGTTGGTTTTACTCATTTCTGCTTGATAAAGTTTATAAAACTCGTTCAGAGGAAGTTTCAGAGGAAAGCTGCATTTCATCTTTGAGTGGAAGTCACGTTCATATCTCTTCTTTGAAACAGAGTGTTGTTAAAATGCAGCTGTAGCTACTAAACTTTCATGAGCTACATGATCCAAATACTGGGGGTCCTGGTTCCAAACTATTACGTTTATAAGCTTGAATTATTGATATATGAATGAAATGCGACTCCTGAAACTGACGAGGTGTGATCCACTAGAGAAGATGCATCACTCTGTTGGGAACTACAAAAACACTTGCGGTTGTCCAGTGGTGTTACAGAGAGCACACAAACTCAACAACCACGAGGTAACTTTCGGCCTGTTATCAAGTGAACTCACAAAATTCACGTTAATTAGCGGCAGATATGACCGCTGGTGACACTTTTAACAGGCGACATCTTAAGCGGCGTTCAGCGCCGGCTAAAAATGAGAAGCTGCGACCTGAATGTCTTGTACACAAGCTGCTATTTGCTACTGAGAAAGACAGAGACTCGGTTTTGTTTGTTATTATTATATCAAAAAATATTAATACTAAACATATTACAGTTTAGTGGATTAAAAGTTGTAAGAGCACAATACACATGGTGCCACAAAACCTCATTTCACCATATTTGAGTTTCAGTTTATTGGACAAAAACTAGGGAACCTGTTGACCAGGAACACAAGGAATTGACTGAAAGCACCAAATCCCAATCAGAACTGGGTATAATATATGACCATGTCTCACTCAGAACTCATGAACACATACTTCACAATGACCTCTTTTCGTGACGGATAGAAGAACATTTTGAGGCAAAAGAAAATTTTAGCTGACATGAATGGGGCAGGTATAATAAGTAGAAGTGTGATAATACAGAACAAAATACAGCATTGTTGGACAGAAGGCTGCAGCCGCGAATCCAACAATTCATCCAGTTTAAAAGTTCATTCCTGACCTTGGAAGCAGCAGTTTGCCAAGATCCACTTACTTTTTTTAATCAAACCTGAAGTATGTTGTACTGAGAATGAGCTGAGATGTTACCGTCACCACAACTGACTGTTTATTATTGCAAAGCAGTTTTGTTATTTACACCCCGACAATCCAGAATGAACAGGTCAGGCGAAACGCCAAAGTCTCAAATATTACACTTCCAGTAGTAGAGAGGGGGGCATGCCGGCCGGATTGAAACCAGGGATGTTGCCGTTACAAGGTATGTGTCTTAACCACTAGGCCATCGGTAAAAACGAGACCCATGTCTATGTATTTCAAACCACTCAAATAAACGTTATTATCTATTGTAGTTTAACAGCTTTCAGTGTGTGTGTGTGTGTCTCTTACGTTGGAAAGGCTGGTGGCCGCCGCTGTGTGGAGGACGGTAGTTTCCATGTTGGTAGTTGCTTGGTGGCGGGGTGCTGCTGTACTGTCCGCCATGTTGGTTTCTGTTCATACTGTGACTGAAGGAAGAGGATAAGTTGTACTGTAAGAATCTAATTCACAACAACACGTCTTTTCAACAAAAGATTGACACAGAAACGCCCCTAAATGTGTATTAATTCACCCGCTGAAGCTTCTTTCAGGTTCTTAATTACACAGGTGTTCGGATTGAAAAAAGACCTGGCCAAAGAGCAGCGATGGTTTGGGTGTGACGCTTCAGGTAAAGAGGAGACATGAAATACAACCCAGCTGAAGAACTGATATAAGCAAATGAAGTGACGTACAAGGCCAGATACTTGTTCGACTACTGACATCATGATCTTTCGGACATTTCTAGACCTTTTAAGGATTCTGACAAACTGGAATAAACAAGTTGTTGTAACCTTCCTTCTGGTTTCAAAGTTATTGACGTTTGTATGCATCATGAACAAAGTCCTGTGGATTTATGCAACTTGACATGGGAAGGCTCAGCAGGTTGAGTGGGTCGTCCACTAATCACAAAGTTGGCAGTTCGATTCCCAGCTCCACATGTTGCAGTATCCTTGGGAAAGACACTGAAACCCCCCCCCCACATTGCTTCTGATGGTCAGGATGGCCAGCAGCAAATGATAGCTCGCTGCCATCGGAGTGTGTGTGTGTGTGTGTGTGTGTGTGTGTGTGTGTGTGAATGTGTGGATTTACCATTTAGATAAGGATAAATAATGACAAATAAATAAACAGTATCTATGCGTCTGTGGTTTCCTTGTTCACCATCCTCTGAGCACCTGCCTGTTTGGCCCCATCAAGGCTCATAACTGCCTGAACGACTGAATTAACGACTTAGTTTAGTCGGAAAAAGGGGAAAAAAAAAATTGGATTCCGTTTCTTCAAATCCGTGCATAATTAATTCCCAAACACGCCACAGTCGGACCGAGCCAGATGTTCAATTATTCACATTTCCTTAATGATAATATCAATGTGTGGAGGAGGGAGCTTAGATCATAATCAAGGATGGCTGGTTAATGGGGACGGTTACAAACATTTAAACACATTTTCCATTTTAAAATACTGTACTCTTCTCCCAAATCTGAATACTGAGTCACTGCAGACATCATCAGCAGTCATTGTTTAACACTCCTTCCTATGAAATTATATCATCACACCCGGCAAGATGTTTTAGAAGCAGGTGTGCGTTTCTAGCTATTCATGCGTGACATTTCAAACATGACAAAGGACTAACTTTAAAGTCTGTTTTTGTGGATATACGGAGAGAGAATAAAAAGGAGTCTTCATTAAGCGGACAGATGTGACTTTTCAATTGTTTTTAATTGCTGTAAAATGGTAACTTACCCCAGAGACCGGAAGGCGGACTGGTCCAGGTGAGCCTGCTGCCTGTTTGGGTTGAAGCCCAGCTGGGGCCTCCATGGTTCCCTGTTCCCCCTCTCCCAGTCCCCTGGCTTCAGGACCTTATTGGGAGTCCTGAACAAAACAAACGGACAGTTAAAGCTGCACTGAGAAAGATTTTACGTGAAAATACTAAATCTGCATTAATCACAGAGAGAGGAGTGATGTCACTTCTAATGGAAACCCCGTGGACTCTTGTTTGTCTGATGTTCATCAATTAACCAATAAATGTCAATAATCAGAACAGAAAATTGATTCCAATTCTGAAAAAAAATAATAACAATCTAGATATTTTCTGATCATGTCATTTTAATAAAAAAAGACTGTATTATGGGGAAATAATTATATATACTGGACATTTTTAATGGCCAATAATTTGTCATTATTAGACAACTGATGGATTAAATGATTAATCGAAACAACAACTGACAAACTAGTAACTAATAAAAATAATAATAGCTGAAGGTTTTTTTTTTTTTACATCACTTCCTTTGGACAATTTCAAAGTGAAATCCACGACTGTCAAAACAGAAGCAAGTGAACGCTCCATCTGTAGAAAACATGCGATGTTTAGAGGGCGGTGGGAGCGTCCTGCAGGACCTCTACTGACTTCAATCTACAAATGTCAGAGTGCAGATACCTCTGCACATCAGGAGCAGCCACTGTGGTTTCTCTCATTTCAAGAGGTCACGAAAGTCAACAGCTGACGATCAAAGTGCTGAATACCCCAATAAAGTTTGTGATTGTTGTGACTTGTGTACCTCCTAACCAGTATCGTGAATGCGTATCACAGCCTGATATATCATCTTCCTCCTCTGTGCTGAAGTACTGAAGTCAGAAAGTTTTCAAGTCACACAGTGTTGAGAGACGGACTAACACATTGTCGGGTTTCATCTTCTGATAGAATTTTGTAACAAAATGAAAATATAGAATATCACATTGCCTTCAATAATGAGTGCAAAATGAAAAAACACCTGAAAAGAAAGAGTCTTAAACGCCGGGCAAAGCATTTCTGAGATAAATCAAGTTGAACAAAGAAAAGCCCTCACTTGGCTCCAGAAAGGACGACCGCCTTGAACACAAAGTCATCTGCATACTGGGGATCCTTGAACTTCACTCTGGAGAGAGAGAGAGAAAGAGGGAAAGAAAATCATTTCCAATTGAGGACAAAGAGTTCCATTAGCTCACATTTTAGGAAGAAAACGCAGAGGTCCAGAGTTTGTGATGTTTGATGTCGAGGATTATTCTGTGATGAAGAGTTGTCATTTTCTTCTCAACCTGCCTCGCCTACTTCACCATGTCATTTTCGACACGTTCCTGAATGTCTTTTCACCCTCAGAGAACGGCTGCACACTTGTATTATTCTAATGAGAGGTGGGCGTTCAGATACACAGCGACCGCTCTAAAAATAATCTGCTGTGGAGCTGCGCTACAAACGCCTGGATGGAGGCGCATCAGTGAATCACGGGACGGACAAAATGTGCGGGAAAGAAAGAAAAATCACGCTCACATAAGCTACATGTCACTGTGATTTTGAACGGCACATGATGGCTTGTTATGTTTATTTCTGACTTCTTTGTGTTAAAGCTGAGACTAAGTCGTGCTTCAAATTGCAGGTTTTACTTCTACAGAAGGGGTGGACAAAATAACAGGAACACCTAACCACCAATACAATTGAATACATCAGCTAAGAGATGCAAACAGGGCTGAACCAACAATGACCGTCTACGCAAAACGGTGCATTTTAACAATTAAGTGAATTGAGGGAAAATGTATCGCCAATCATTGTGACAATGATTTCAGTCATTTCTCAAACAAAGACATTGTTCCAGCTTCTCACATTTGAGCATTTGCCACTTTTCTCTGTTTAATGTCACTGTGATCAGAATATTGAAGACAAGGAAATTGCGATGCTTTGTGTCATTATTTGACATTGCATAGGTTAAACGATTAAATGTTTAATTGAAAAATAATGAGTCTTAACGATCAGTTGCATCCCTCATTATAAGCTTCAAAAAGAAAAGGATGTGCTGTGCGGCTGCTGTATTCGATTGCATTACATTTACAGGTGTTCCTCTTATCGTGTCCACTTCCTCTCATATTTGACATCAGCTTTGTCTACGCTGCGTTTTCCATCATCTGAACGTTCGCACTCCACTCACTCTTTATTCCAGTCAGACGAACATATGCTGAGTTCAAGTACAAGCATTTGAAAAATGACTTTAAATATACTGTATGTATTAACACAGAGTCTGTTAAGCTACTTAAAAACCCACATGACGGTCCATCCTTTTTAAATTTCTAGCAATTTATGAGAAGTGTTTATGAAGTGTATTCAAATGGCAGATATCTCCACCTGCAACAGAAGTACTACACACATGACAAAATGTTCTACTTTAAGTGTTTATTTAATGTTGGCGACAGACGGTCCTTACCCGATCGCACTGTTCTGTGCAATGTCACGCAGCATTGGGATGGGTGACTTCACTGACCTGAAGGAAGAAAAAAAAAAAAGTGAATAAATAAGCCGGTCAGAGTCGTCACACTGGACCAGCTCTCCTTCAGCAGGCGAGAGTCTTAAAAACATAAGAACATGGGGCAAAATGTACAAAAGTGAGAATAAAGCAGGCGTTCCTTACTTATCTGGTAGAATAGGGTCGTCATCAAGATTTAATGTACCTTGGATTCCATGGCAGAGCTCTGCAGGGATCTCAGTGCCCTGACGGAGACAAAGGTGCAGTTTGAATCAAGTACTAAATGGTGATTTCATTCAGGGAGTCGACGTAGCAGCCAACTGGAATAATGTGCATGAGAGAATTACTTCAAGACGGTTTTGTCCTGCTAGCATCAAGGGCATAGCTTGTCATGTTGCCATGAAACTCACTGATCACATTTAGGTTCCTCAGAGGACGAACTTCTTACATTTTTGGAAATTTGTCAGCTTTGCACGGAAGATTATCTACGACCTTTATTCAGTCGTTCATTACACAGACAGAACGGCTTGCATTGGTGTTGATACAGCCAACAGCTCACGGTTTACAAAGTGTGTTTTCACACTTCAGGTCTGTTCTCTGTCTGAACACTGCCGCAATTCGAGTGACTTGCACTCAATACTGTTCCTGAACACATCCCGTTTAACAGGCTGTGTAGACATCGTGTAAGAGGCTAATTTAACTTTTTAACCATATCCCTGCTCCCCAGAGGGTAAACCATTTTAATGACCCCATGAGCTATTCTCTGGTGCCACCATCAGGACAGACTTTACATGTTTAGCTGTAGTACTAGTAAGACTTTAAAATAGATAAACCATCAGTATGTTGTCTGTTCTTTGGGATATAACTAACATTTGAGCAGTTGTTCAACGGTTTAAAAAATGCCTTTAAATAGAAGCTTTCACAGTGAGTCTTTAAATGAGTACAGTCTCTAGTTTGAGCTAAATCAGACCTGTTTAATGTTTGTATGTTTTTACATGCTGTTGTATTTTTGCTTCCCTCCTCAGCTCATTAAGAAGAATTCACCCAGCGAGTAAAATATCTAATAGTCCAAACAACAGCTTTGGTTTACAAATGCATAATCAATATGACTAAAATCCAACTCAGAGGACACCTGCACAGCTGCAGCAGAATGACGCAGCAAATCATGCAGATCTTTCACTGGATATCAAAGTTTGATCCACAGAACCACAGAAGAAGACTATTATTACGTGACGCGTGTTAAGCTGACAAAGCAGCTGACTGTTTGTGGCGGGGAGGGTGTCCGCTGCATGATGCATGAAACCACAGTCAAGGTATTTAACAAATATAAAGAAGCAATGAAACCACGTAACTATGAGAAACGGTGAAACTTCTCAGATGCTGCATGTTGTTAGCGCTCCCGTTTGTCAACATGAAAACCATCAGCCCCTTTGTTGCTTCCTCTCTAAAGTGCATTGGCTAAGAAAGTCTGCTAGGAAACTCCAGGTGTGTTTTAAATGAAAGGCCGAACATTCAGCCATCGATTTGAATTTAGGCTGCAGGTAACGTGACCTAACGTGACTGTAGTTTTGGGTTTGTTACCTCTTGAGCTTCTGTACGGTAGAGCTCATGGATGAAGTCGAAGAGCGGGTGAGACTTCCCAAGAAACAACACGTCGCTTCCCAGGCTGTTTCTTTTCACTGCAACAGAGAACAGACGGCAGGTCAGGAAGGAAAAACCAGTGATTACTGGAGAGACTGGAGCTCTGACTGGACCGGACCGGACGATGGAGGAGAAGAAAGGAGATATGGTGGGACGAGAGAGAGCTGATGAATGACAACAGAACAACAGACTGCAGAAGTGAGACGAAGGAGAGACGGAAGAAAGATGAGAACAATAAACTGTGTGACTTGGATGATGATTATATCCAAAAACAAGAGAGAAAAAAAACGATCTTATGTTAAATAAATGAGGTAGTTTCCAGTTAATTGAATTGGTTTTTTTAACTGTGGTCACAGCAGCTGGTACAATCAAAGTATATTTAATGGTCGGCGTTAGCGGTCTTGAATTTGCCACATTAAAACTTTACAAACTGTAAATAAAGCACAGAAAGATCTTTTACTTTTCTCTCTCAGTCCCCCTCCATCATTTAATAAAAATATAGACTTCTCCACTATATCTTCTCATTTATATATTGTAAATTAAATCTAATCTGAATAATACCAAAACTTAATAACTCTCTGGCTGGTGTGTACTCTCATATCTTTCCAGTTCCCTCGGTCCGTCACGTTCCACAGCTGCCTCAGTGACCATCGTAAATATAAATGTCAAACAATAATCATCTTTAGTTACAGAGTTTTCCACTCACCCTCCTCAGGTGTGAGGTCGGGGTAGACGTCAGCCAGCGCCGCCCACAGCCGGCGTTCATCCACAAAAGGCAACAAGGCCACACCTTCAAAATAAGCACATATACAGGTATTTGACCTCTACTAGTGTTGTGATATGAGCCACCCACTGAGTGGCATAAATGTACACGAGGGCACGAAGACACTAGATGCAGATAATCAAATGTTTTTCATTAGATTTTAAACAAAAAACAGCACCTCCACCATTGATCGACTCACCCTGCCAGGCGTATTTCTTGCCGTTGAGATCAATGGCAAAGTCGTCGGGGTAGAAGTCGATGATGGAAGAATCCTGTGTTTAAAATAAGATGAATTGAATTGAAAAACCACAACTTGTAAAAACACGAGGCAGCTCAAAAGTAAAAAACGTTTCTTTCTGTAGCGGATATTTATTCCCTGCAGATCTAATGCATTTCAACTTTTTTTCCCCTCAAACCTATCTGGACTTTTCAACAGTCTCCTGATCTCTCTGCACGTCACTCTGGACTCTTACCGGACTGCTCATGAGGTTTCGCCACGTCAGAGGCAGGAAGTTTCCGCTGGCAGCAGGAAACACTCCCATCAGCTGCTCCAGTGGCTTGAACTGCACACAACATCACAACAACCACACAACAACACAAGTAATTAACTTACTCAGCAATTCACAACTTCAGCACATATATTTGTGCCAATGTGAGCTGCTAGTTATGACTTCCTATTATGTCATTTTCCAGCACTACTTTTTATTCTTCATTCTTATTTTCTATATATTTTTTTTATATAATATTCATCTGCTGGTGCACGTCTTTAATTGTTGTCTTTTTTATGTTTCTTATCAAAGACTTAATCCTGAATTCAGTATCGATGCTCTCTTCACTGGCATTTGATTGGAGCAGCATGTTCAAGATGCATTTCTTTGTTCGTGTGATCGTGGAAGAACCGAGACAACAAAAGAACGAGAAGAAGAGAAAGAAGTTTTTAGTCCATTCTCACCGGATTGGTCCCCTTCTCAAAATCGGTGAACATCCCTTTGATGTCTTTGAAGTCGGAGGCAAACGGGGCGTAGTGGAACGGGAAGTACCACTTCCAGGAGGCACAGCCCTGCAAACACACACAGACACAATCACAGACTTAAATATGACTTTACATGTCAGCTCTGCCACAAACAGGCCATGTGCTGCTGGTGTTTCACCAAACCAGCCACAGAGCCATTCAACTATGGCTGCAACTAACAAGTATCATCCGAAATGATTGATCTGCTGATTATCGAAGAGCCCAAAAATATAAAAATATAAATAATAAATAACCCTCACATTTGAGAAGTTTGGCTTTTTTGTTTGATTACAGACGTAACTGTTGTGGATTCATCTCCTGTTCGATGCTCTACACTTCACCGTTCGCTCCTGGTTGGTTTGGATTTGTTGCTCTTCCCTTTGTGTTACAGAACATTTTTATTTTAAGTGCTAGACTTGAAGTAATTTCCTGACTGACAAGCTAAATGAGAAAAAGACACTTAAAGACAACGAGGATATGGAAAGAAAAAAGCTTTTCTTTGCCCTTTTTCCACAGAAGTTCCACAGCAGCATAAAGCTTAAAATCCAATCTGATCAGACGAACGTGGCTGAGCTGACATTTAAAAACCTCCACAAGCCTGAATCCTGATCAGACGGAGTGCGTTTTAAACTGTATATGTGAAACAGTCTGAACTGCCTGCTCAGCGGCTCCAACTCCAAAATTAACTTTCAAGCTTCGATGTCGACGACATGGGGGAGCTGATTTTTGTTGCTTGAACTACAGTGAAGCAAAAACTGATCCAGTCCTTTGAAAGACAGACAGCACCGTGAACCCTGGAGCATCTGGGGACAAAATATTCCCCAACACCTGCTGAGAGGCTCTTGCATCTAGAAAAGAATTCCCTTTCTCAGCTTTGTGTTTTTGAAAGGTTTATATAGGAGCAAAGAAGAAGAGCAATAGGGAAAAAAAAAAACATCTAATCCTGCAGATCCAGTATTTGGACCACTTATCCTTCCTGAACAAACACGTCTCGCACCAAAGAACGACCTTCACTTCCCACAATCCACCTCTGATAAATCCACCAATCCTCACATCTCAGCCAATCTCGTTTTAAAGCCCACCACTCTATTATTAAAGGTGGTCATTCAAATGATAATATGGGACTTTACCATAATAAAAGGTAGAAGAGGCTCCAATCTCCACCTTCAAATAATCGCACAAATCATTTATGTTAATATGACGAAATGTTTTGTCTCGAGGAGAAATTCATTTGTGACCGTGGCCGGCGGGGTCAAAGACCACAAACCACAACCACAAAAAAATACATTTACTGTCCCGTTTCACAACAACTGACAAGGAAAAGAAGCTGCCAGCTCACAATGTTATCAAAGTAAATGAAGGAGTATAACGAAAGGCTGGACAATGATTCAGTGTCATCCCTCGTCTTTCAGTGTAACCTTATCTGAAGGATTTAAATCATACCGTGTCTTCTGTTGCCCAATTTAGGGCTGCAACTAAACAATACTTGTATTATTTATTAAGTAGTTGGCGGTCCATTGACTGATTTGAATCACTGTGAACAAGCAGTTCATCAAATAGTTAAAATAATCGACTACAATGCGCTTGGACCGATTCATTTCATTTCTCAATAAAAACAAAAAAAGGAGCCGTTTTGTCTGACGTAACACGACTCATTAGACTGACAATCACTCTGATTCTTTTATATACGAGTTTGATGACATCTGTCAAATCATAAAACATATTCTTAATGACTTCAATCATCACTTATTCCTAAAAATGTGGAAAATAATTTTTGCCTCAGATCGAGTGTTTCACACTGGTTGATATTTTGTGCTGCCAAAGATTTGGAACTTTTAAGAACCGCCAGTCCTGTTTAAAAGGGAAATAAAGTGGCTGCCATAAACCAAAAATAAATTAAAACAAAATGCATTCATTGATTATACATTATTATCATCATTAAGCAGTATTTAGGTTGTAGATTAAAGTAGACAGAAGATTTGAGACTTGGCCCTGATCTCTAAATTCTATTCGATTTCAATCCAGGAGGTCCTGATTCAATTTGTTTCAATTAAATTAAATTCATTCTTTAATAGTCAAGTACATCAGATACATTTCAATATTCATATCAAAGGGCTTCTCAGACTGTGCTGGGAACCTACATTTATCTTTATTCTACAAGCAACACTGTCGTTTTCTTTTGAATATGAAGTGACTGAGAACACACTTCAAGATTCAAATAGTTGAAAAGAAATGTCTCCACGCTATGAAGCAGTTTCATTCTGCAACACAGATTTCTGGGTGAGTCGTCATCAGGGTCACACACCTAAAAACTCAAGGATCTGAAAAACGGAGACACAGAACAAAGTGTGGATCTCGTCTTTTGTGTTCTGGATAAACCCGGCTCTGCCTTCCCGCATCATTTGGCGAGGTCAGGTGTGCGTGATCATAACTCTGCGGCGGCGGACAGAACCGTGAATGTGTGGCAGCAGAGAGCAGACACGTCCCCGTCCGCCGAGGGCCCGCTAATGAATTCATCCAGAACAGCCCCCTGAGACGGGCTTTGGATTGGCGAGCATGTGGAGTCAACACAGAGCGCGGATATACACCGCTCACAATCAGCCCGGACAAATCCCCCCGGCTCAGCCCGAGACGCCCCGGCTCTCCTGGAGAGGCCCGACAGCTGATTATTTCATTTTGAGATAAAGATCAATATTTTACAACAATAAAATGATTTAGTGTTTAATCACACTGCAAACAATAAGTGGAGATATCGGGGCGGCTGTGTGGGGTTTTATTTGTCCAGCCACTCGACTGTAAGGAGTTCTTGACTTTCAACAAAAAACCTGTCACTCTGTTAGAAAACACACTGGTCGCCCGTTAGGTGTCTTTTCTTTGGTTAAAAAATAAAACCTTTTCAACAAACCTACAGCATGTCTTTGGATCTCTGAATACAGATTTATTTTGTGGTCCCCATCAAACGAATTGAACATCCATCCAATTATTAATTTTCATGACAGGAAAAGTCACGGAGAGGTCTTCAAACCGTTTGTAACGGACGTGCACAGTGAAGAAACTTCTACCGCAGCTGGAGTGGCTCAGTTTTAGTGAACTTGTTTAATTACACTTCCAGCTGGAACACTAACACTTAAATGAGTTGTATTTTCGTTTTAACTTGAAGTCGTTCACTCATCGGTTGTTTGTACCTTAGTGTTTCGAGCTTTTCCTGCTGAAGCAAAAACATTTAGTCGCTCTAGAAAACAGTGTCCAGAGTCCTTGAGGCAAATTTATGATTTGTGAGATATATATATATATATATATATATAAAATTGACTTGACCTGAAACACTTAAAAGGACTATTTTGTGTTTGATGTAACAAACAACATACAGATAATTTGACTATTATTAGAGCTAGTGTTCATTTCTTTGACTGTGATATAAACACATTTATTAACAGCCTTTTTTTGGGGTTGTGTTGATATTTAGACACACTAATGCTGCAGAAAGAAAGACTGGGTGTGTAGTAGTGCAAGGAGAGAAGCCGTGCCCTATAACATAGTAAAATAGCTTTTAAAAGCTTTTTTTTTTTTTTTTAAATTTATGATCTAAACAGAATCTGAATCTGTAACTCAGAGTCCGGATTGGAAATGTTTGGTGCTTGATTTTATTAAAAGGCTAAACACAGCTGGATGTTCTTGCCTCGAGGTGGATATTGTGGTCTAATTGTGAAGCTAGAAGAAAGGTGAGGAGGGGGGGGGGTCACCGAAATCATGAGAACAGTTCAAAGGGGGCCATTTAAAAGTTTGTAACGTTTGGAGAACGACGCTCAGGCCACATTTGGCCAAAACATGTAGTTTCTGAGCAGACACATTCAGTTCAGACTATGATACTATTTTACGGAGTACATGTGAATGAAGCCACAGAGTCACTTCAGTGTTACCTGGTAATAGTAGCGCAGCACCCAGCAGAGACCCTCCACGTACGACCGAACCACCTTCTGCCTGAAATCCTCATCCGTCACCTCCACGTCAAACTTGGTCTTGTAGTATCGCTGCTTCCAGCCGTCCTCCCACAACCTGCAGCACACGTTATACTTTACTGATCGCAACCGCTTACATGATGCATCTAGTTTCCTTCACAAACACAAACAGTCTGGAATAAAAAGTATTAAACCTCAGCAGCCAGCTGTGATGGAGAAAGACATTAACTGCAGACACGATTCTGTTAATCCCGTATGCTGCTGTGACTCACACTTCATGTTTTAATCTGCCTTTCTGCACAGACATGAACTCACACTGTGCAGGATAGCAGCCACCAGGGAAATTCACAAGACAGCCGATCATTATGTCGGACATGCCATTCGCTCTCAGCCCGATTGTTGATCGTTTGATCAGACATCATGACCCCTATAACGACAGCTGATCAAAATTTGCCAGGGGAAACCAATTCAAGGTTAAAACCTGGATCAAGAAGTGAGCTTCTCACTCTGGACAGAATACACATCCTGAACATACAGTATACACCTGTTTATATCATAATACTGATCAACTGTCTGGAAGCTGTGGCTTTAATACAACTCTTTTTTCCATACTTGTAGTATTTGTGACCTTGAAATGTAAATCTGCTCTACTGTTGAACACGAGTGTCAGATGTTTGTAGTGTAAATCTACCTAAACAATCCCTTTGCTTATTAAAATCACTAGTTTCGAGGATGCTGCTCTGTTCATCTATAGGCTGAAAAGGCTGCATTAACTTCCTCGCTGCTGCTGGAATAGTTTAATGGCTTTGACTTCTGAGTAGATTTGGGGCGGCGATGCCGTTCTGCACACATAATCAAGGCCGTCCAGCATCTGTGTCGTGGATCCTCGGAGCGGCCCGCAGGGAGCGCCGGCTCCTGAGAGGAAAGCCTCCATGAATACCAATTTAGCCTGATGGATTTAGCAGCTTTGATGAGTGGCGTCACAGAGGAATTTACTCAAATA
The DNA here is from genome assembly GCF_043641665.1 of Enoplosus armatus. Taxonomy (NCBI): domain Eukaryota; kingdom Metazoa; phylum Chordata; class Actinopteri; order Centrarchiformes; family Enoplosidae; genus Enoplosus; species Enoplosus armatus. The sequence goes on along the minus strand of NC_092198.1, from coordinate 2,028,193 downwards.
TTCCTGCTTTCCATATTAATCACATGGAGAGGGAGGTGGGAGCTGTTCGGCAGAGGGGTGAGTGTGTTTAAGTGTGTGTGTGTGTGTTAGGGAGGTGGCAGAGTTAAACAGCTTGTGTTGCAGCACTGAGGCATTAATGAGTGCATCTCTCTCTCTCTGGTTGTTGGTGTTTTAACTCCGTCTTCGCTGCCTGAAGCGGGCCTGTAAAGATTTATTTTACAGGCATTTTATTATCTGCATGCAGGCTGTCTGGAGGACACACACACTGAATGCACACTGCTTCACCAGCAGAGAGACTGTAAGTGTCAAGAGTTTGTTTTTGGCTAAAATGGTGAGGCAGGTCATTATATTAGAAAGGTACTCTAGTAGACAAAAAAAAATAGGTTTTATCAGTCAAAACAGAATTAATCGATTGTAAGTGATCTCTTATCATTCTACCCATTTCCAATATTAATTACTCTACTGGCTCTCTAATGTACTACGTGAAACATTAACAGAATAGAATAACTTGTTCTTATCTTCTATCTTGTTAAATCGGATTCATTTTCTCTGCTGATGCTTCAAGGAGCTGCTGTAAGTCACCATGTGGTGACAGCGGAGCAGTTAACCATCTAACCTCGAGGCCACTGTGTGCAGAGCAGGCAGCCAATCAGTAGCCTGTTTGATATTGCGATTTTGTTGCTTTGATTCGATTGGTTTATGGTAACAGAATGGTATGTGGTGGTCAGCAAAGACGAGGTTTGAAAGCAGGTAAAGACTGTGTTCAACTGAGGCCTTCAAAGCAGCAGGAGGCGATATTACCACGGTGTGGGATTAATCGACTAGCTGATTAAATGTTCTACCCTCATTTAACACTAGCCGGTTAAACTAATCATCAGTATTTGATGAATTTACAACACCAGTTAACTGTTGCGTCTAGCCATCCACAGTTACGTCCCCAGACGTGACCCCGCCCGCCCAGCAGGTGCAGGTTTACCTGACGTTGTCTTCAGGCTCCGGTTCGCTGTCACTGTCCTCAGCTTTCCTCTTCACCCCCCTGTCTGTGCTGTCGCTGGGCCCTGCAGACGCCTGGGCAGGGCGACAAGAAACCCAGGACAAAAAAAAAACACAAAATATGCAGATCAGAAGAAAACCCAAGTAGAAGATGAAAACTCATACATTTGTTTTTAAATCAGTGCAACAGTCCCAAAAAACAAGGTCAAAGCTTATATCTCATTAAATTTTAATGATATTTATACTATATCTATTTAAGATAAAAGACGACTGAACGTTATCATTTGATCATCATCACATAAAACAAAGAAACGCCGTAAATCTGAGATACAGGAATTACGGAACGTCTGGTATTTTTGACCAAAACGCGATTCAAAAGTTTCGTTATTAAAATAGTTTCATTATTATTAAAATAGTCAATTGATTAATCAACTAATACTTTCAGCTTTAACATGTAAACCAACACTGAAATATTGCAATATCTGCTGTAAAGTCGACACGCCATCAGTGATGTTTTAAATCTAAATTCATATTTATGCTATATGTTGCTTCATCATAAAAAAAAACAACTGGATGATTATAAAATCTTTTTCTGACAATGAGTCGAAGATAAACTCTGTTGTCTGGCACAGCTGCTGTATGTATGTATGATTTCTATGTTTGAAGAAGGCTGAGGGAAAGAAAAAAAAAAAAATTACTGCAGCTACTTAGCCTTCCTTTTCTCTGAAGCCTTTGTGCTCTTTTCATTCATGTGCTAATATATGGCCGGCTATTATTGGTCGATATATTTAACACTGTACACCGGCAGGAAATTTAACAGACACGTTAAATAGAAACATGACCGTGAACCGAACCTCAAGACAGCGACTACATTCAAACTGGCTGCTGTTCAGTACTTATGTTAAAATAACATATTAACATCATACAGCCACTTTCTTTTGATGGAGAAATACATTTCTCCGTTCTGTATGTCTAGCAGACCTACACTACATTTTACAGGCAACAGCCAAGTGGCACCTCAAAAGTCCAAAGAGGATCTCAGTCCAACTGTGCGTCCATACTGAAGTCCAAACATAATCAAGACACTCCAGAGCAAAGAAGGGCAGAAGGTCGTAAAGCGTATGATGGCTGACATTTTTTCTTCACAACATGCTAATCAGCAAACTAGTGACAATATGCTGAAGACACCGAGGACGAAGACGGGTAAGACTTACATACCACTCCCTTTTCCCAATGTCAACATTGGCTGGCTAACTAAGTGGCCCAGAACCAGAGGATTATTCTAACCTTCCAATAAAGTTTTCAATGAAACATCTCTACCACTGAAAGGAGGCAGGAGGTATATTATTTTCTAATGTACCATTGAACGCGTGCATCCATCATAATAAAACTTGGTGGAATGTGTAAACACACTGATGGAAATGACTTTGTAACGCTGTGAAAACATCTTTAGTACCCAAGTGTTTTAATCTTAAATTCTTTTATCATGAGGACAGAACTGTTCTGTGTCTGACAAAGTCTTAATGTTTTATTTATATATTTATTGGAATGTTGTCAACAAAAATCAAACCAAACAAAAAGCAAAACTGGGTGTTTTTATGTGTCCACTTACATTGCCACCGTTCTTCATCATGGCCTTCAGGGACTGAGCAGCATCCTGGAGACAAAAGGAAAAAAAACACTTCATCACGGCTGCAACGATGATTCATCATCATGTTTCACTGCAAATGGCTGGCAATGTGATGACTAGATCACTCAAAATATTACTATATGTAATTAAAACCACACATATACACCAACTAGTTTTACTGTCATTCATTTATATGTTATACTTTGTGATTCACGCAGATCAGTAACTTAGCTCACTCATAATGTTCAGATAAAACTACAAACTGTGGTTCTAAACTATCACAAAATTATATTATATATTTTCCACTGTTTCAAATTTTCAAATTGTTTTCATAAGTGCGTTCACACTGACAATTATGGCAAAATGCAGTGTCACGGTCAAAAAGCTGAGCGTGTACCTTGTTGTGCTGCATCCTCATGTCGTAGGCCTGGTGCCGAGCGTTCTGGACGGCCTCGGGTCGGTCTCTTCTCCCCAGGGCCTGGGGGGCAAACTGGCCGGTGGTCAGGTAGGCGGGGCCCCGCTGCTCCGCCTGCGATTACACAGAGAGAAAAACAAAACTGTCATCCATGTGAAAATTCAGTATGTGGTTGAACTGTTGAATCCAGATGACAGCTTATCGAGATGATGGACAGGAAACTTAGGAAGAAGGGCAGGAAAAAAAAAAAGAAATGCTGGCCACTGCTAGTTTTAAACAACTAATACACAGAGAATATTTTTTTTTTTAATCAAAAAACACAATTACAAGTGATTAAAATAAGCAGGAGTCGCCTTTTTGCCATGACTCGCATGGGAGTTCAGTTCTAACTGGATTTTCAAACACGGTGGGCGCTACGCCAACATCAGCTGATGAAGCAGAAAAGGAGAATGTGGAAACTTGATTGAGCTCTAATTTTCATCATCAGTAGAGATGCACATCAGTCCATACAGTTTTACAGCAAAGTGTTTCATCATCATCATCATCCACCCGTTTTACTCACCTTCATCCTCTTTCGTTTGTCTTTCATTCTTCTCTTAAAGCTTTCCTAAAAGAGACAAAATGTGAAAACTTGTCAGTCACAGAAAGCCATCAATCAAGGTTAGAATAGAAATATTTACTGCTGTGGTAAACTGCCAGGCTGTAGCTAGCTGTGTGATCCAACCGCAGATTCTGTCTTTTAAGGCTGGGTATCATTTGAACCTACGTTTCGGTAAACCAACATTCTTAATGTTAACTGTTTAAAACACAACACACAGCCCTAAAAATACAACTAAAATAGTCTAAAAAGTTATGAAAAGCTTTGGTCCTTTGTCGTCCAAAACTATCAAAAAAGTACTGAGGCTTGAAACAAAAAGCCTCGTTGTCTTCAGCCCAAATTATAATGATCACTATATGAAATTGCAGAAATCTTACGTCGTCATCTTTGCGTTTCTTGAAGATGTTGTCCTCGGCCACGCCCACCGCCTGCATGATCAGCTCAACTCGCTCCAGGTTGACGTAGCCGTTCTCCGTCAGGTAGCCCTACAGACAAACACTGGCCTGGTCAGAGCTGCTTTAAACAACAATAACCCACGACTGGAAACACTGAACGGAAGAAATCTGTGACGATACTCACTCCAGTTTTGTGCACGACGTCTTTGTAAATGTTGACCAGTCGATCGATCGCTCCCTCTCTGTGACAAACAAAAACAGCGTCAATTTAAATGAGAATCAGGATGGGACATTGAACTGACACCAAACATGGATTTATCTTTGACATCAGCAGGAAATGTGGCTGCCCCATCAGAAAAGGTGTAAAGAAAACACCTGCACGGTTTAAACCAACACAATACAACTGTCCTGTAATTAACCCCTCGGCCACTTCTGGAGTGACGCCGGCATAATTGAGTCGGCAGGCAGCGAAACAAATCCTGTAGTACATTTATTACACCTCAGTACTTTCAGGTTATGAATTTAGGTCTTGAAAGGGGTGTCCTGAAGCCCACCTGATTTCTAAGGACGGCAGGTGTGGCAGGAAGTCATTCCCAACAAAGAAACACATGAAGACCCAGTCGTCTACGCTCCTCTCAAAGTCGAAGGGAAACGGCAGGCTGGCCATGGTCAGCTCTCTGGCGAGGTACTGAAAGCAGATTTAATGCAGGTTATATGGAACGTGCTTTTAGGTTTAAAGCCAAGGTTTGCTGTTGTACACATTCCAGTTCAAACACAGACAGAATTATATCCAGAAAAAGAAAATCGGAACAATTCTGATGGTTTTCAGGCGGAGAAATAAGAGTAACTGATGAATTTGTATCATATTTATGAATCTGAATGCATGGCCAGTCATATTAACGTGTACAGCACTTAGCAAAGTATGAAATACTCAATACAACTTAAGAAAGCTGGATTGTTTCCTGGTATTCATAGTGTAGTATTTCAATTTCAATTCTCACTTGAGTTCCAAAATAAAAAATATTATCCACTGTAAACAAGTAACATGCAAACTGAAGTGTAACGAATGACAGACAGTTAAATACTTTTAACCAGTTTAGGTGGTCAACTTAGATTTTGACAGTGTTGAAATGGAGCTATGGCACACCTTGTTGCCCTAAATGTCTCTAAATGCAATCAGCGACATTCATATTATACACATATAGTGATCGAATGCTGTAGCACCTGTGTGAAATAACAAACGTCCTCATGAAAAGCATAATTGATTGAGATTTGAGGGTTGAGATGAGCAGTGTCTAAAATATTCTGCGTCAGAAACTATAGCGCCACCTCACGCCAATCAGCCACTTTTTAAAATGCCAGAAAGGTGCAATGTTGAGCATCATACCTCCCGCAGCACGCAGAGCCTGATGAATATAAACTCCTGTTCAGAAACTGGCATAGAGTCTGCAAACTCATCGTGCTGAAAGAACAGAAGAAAACAGAGAGATCAAGAACGTCGTTTGAATTTAAAACATCAGCCCAATGACAGTACAAGATATGTTCTGGTTAGTGGCTACAAAACTCACCTCTCCCTGTTTCTCTCTGGCCGTCCCCTGACAATCCTTGATTTCGTGACCCATCTGTCCGCAGAGTGCGCAGGGTCGGGGTTTGTTGGGTTTAAACTCCTCTCTGATGATGGTGAAGTTTGGCTCATGGGTGGCCAGGCCCAGCATGATCAGGTCAGCTGCACGAAAAGGTTTTGTTTCAACGAGTTGGCTGATAAGATTTATTTATCATTCAACTTGTATTTATTCTTCATTTCTTTTACAGTACAGACGTTGGAAAGGCTTACCATCAGCTCCACACAGGCAGTGGTGTGTGTTGGGGTCGTGGTTGGGTTGAGCTGTCAAAGTGAATCACAAACATGAGTCAACAAAGTGTCTGACAGTGTTTGTGCACACACTGTTCATCAGTCTGTCATGTCTGATTGAATTCTGCCAGCTGCAAAGGTCTCATTTCGACTTGTCTGTGCTTTACATGTTTTTGTGCACCTTAGACGCATTTTGTATTTGCTTGTACGGCTTACTTAGTGATCTTTGGGATGCTTATTCTTGTCTGTTGCTGTAAAGTGTAATCCTGTAATCCTAAGTGTAAGGCAGCTGTACCTCTCTGTCTCCTGATGTAGTCCATAATCTTGTGTTCACCTTCACCTGGAACACTGGCATCAGACAGGAGGACCTGGATTAAAGACGTTACTGAAGGTTAGTGGCGGTGAACACCGTACATCAACATACAACCAGGGTGCAACATGACAACTGTCAAGAGCTGAAAACTACAACAACAATTCATTTTTTAACATGTTATTCTGTTGTGTCTATAAAACGGTCAACAACAACAAGAAATTGCTGGTAACCGTTCTGGCTGTATTTGAAAGCCTGAGCAGCAAAGTTACACGCACAATGATATTCCTCCATCCTGGATCGTTGCTGAGTCTGTCTGCGACGTAGTATCGAAGACAGTGTGCCAGGTTGTCCATAAACTCTGTTCCCTGGAGACACAAGAAGTCAAACCCTGTAATTTTGCTTTACACTCTCTTACGTCATAACAACAAACTAATAATTAAAAGCAGCAGTAAAACAGTAGATAGAGTAATAAGTTCTATCAAAATAAAACTGGATGTAGTACTTCTCCCACTTACTGGAGTGATACAGTTGCTGTCAAATCTCTCTTTGATCTCCTCAGGTGGAAGATAACCTCCTGCAGAGGAAAAACAAGTAAGGTTACACTGAGCACGAAGGGTTAAGACAGATAATGGCACAAATACACAGTGACACTTCTATCAGGGAACAACACTACTTCAACTGTAAATCGTGGAGGATTCATTTACTCATCCAGAGTGAGTTGTTTGATTAATTCAGCCAGTGAATGTTTAATGTTGCTGGCCTGAGTTAAGAGCGTTAAGAGGAAACCGTGTTTCCTCTCTAAGAAAAGCGTAAATTATATTTCAGATACACAAAACACAACTGTGCACCAGGTAATATCACTGCAAGAGTTTCAAAGGGACAAATGTCGATGCTTTTATAAAATAAAATGTGCTTTGTTTATGCTGGGCAGCATGATGGTGCAGTGGTTAGCACTGTCGCATGGGGGGTACGGCTGGGTAGAGCGGGTAGCTCTCAAAGAACACAAAGAACACCAGCTCTTTTTTGTCATTTGCCATTAACTGTCAGTATTTTCTGCCCTGGAGCTCAGAGAAAACATCATCCTTCCATGAGGAAAAAGTGATGGTTTTTGTACCATCTGAGGTTTAAGTCAACATTTGTTCTCTGGAAAAAGTCACACACCTCTCTGGATGACCTCCTCTCTCATACGATGTTTCTCCTCCGCCAACTCCACTCCTTCTTTGGAGGCACGAAACCGCCGAGAGCGCTGCTGGTTCATTTTGGCCCTTGGAGCCTGATGAGTTAAACATGGCATTATTTCTATCGTACAACCGCTAACTTCCTGTCTATGTTAACCCAGATAACATCAGAGAAGGGAGAAATAGCAATAAGCCAAATGCTGTGGTCAAACTAGCCAAGCTGCCTACTACCATACGATCCATTTTTACCTCATGAAAAACAATATGCAACAGATAAAATCTAGTAAATATTTGATTTAAATTTGCTCGGCTTCGGTTCTTTCTGTGGACGTGAGCCCTCATCCAAACGTTGCTCCGGCTGCAGGTGTCTGTTACTGACAGGTACTTACCACTCCATCAATGGCCATGTAGAGGACTTTCCTGGGCCGCACAATATTGAACAGACGGTCGATGTACTCGAAAATTGCGACCATCATTTCATCTTCATTTTTGGGAGCTGGTCTGTGGACGGCAGAGTTCAGAACGTTAAGTATGCAGAGGGTGTGTGGACTGGCTATAGTTTTTATCATTTATTTCTGCTGTTCTTATATGTGGGGATGTGTCACACCAAACTTCAATTAAAATAGTCTGGCATTTTAAAGTCCCCTTGTTTAGTGTAAGCAAATAATCTCTTGTTGTAGGTTGTGACTTAAAACATTTCATAAACGGGAGGTAAACCAGGTTTAATCATAGGAACAAAAAGTTGTGCTCACCAAAGTCCCCTAATCACTCAATCTAGGGCTGCCACTACTGTCTTTTTCTCTATATGAACCAATTTGATTGTTTCTTAATCTACTAAATGACAGAAAATAGTAAATAAATATATAAAAATAGTCCTACTTGTCCTCTGGGTGTGTACATGGGTGAATGATCCCATTCATGTCCAAGTACAAATTGTCGAATTCCACCTCATTGGGGTTTGGCTTGGTGGTATCGACAGGAATACGGACTCCATTACATTCTTTCCCCTGTGAAGATAAAATAGAACACAAATCATTTATAGTTGGAGGACACCCCACGCATCCCACGCATCCCACGCTCACTACACACACGGCGCCTCCGCTTTAACCCTCCTGCATTTCAATGTTTTAATTTATTAAGTGTGTTACTATTTTTGATGTTTGATGCCGTCAAATCCTAAAAGTTCACCCACACTCAGTGCAACTACAGGTCATGACAGAAGGTGGGTCAATATTGTCCAACAACATGGAGTTTAAACATCGCTCTTAACCGTTAAAGGTTGATGAAGGTTTCGTTTAGCGCCACGTTAAATAGAATAGTGTTAATTAGCACGCCTTTGTCGGTAATCTGAAGTTACATAAACAACCACGCCGTTTTGTGTACAATCTCATTAAGAAGTCAACAAACTTCCGTTGTTTTCTGCGTTGTTTGTCTCAACTGATGTCGGACGAACCGAAACCTTCACAACACAAAATGCATCAACGACGCGGTACTAACGTCCGAGAACAAACCCCATCGACTGTGGTCTGTAAACAAGATGTATTCAGAAAGACATCACACGTTGAAATCTTCCCGCTAACGTCAACGCGACATGTAAACTGGCTGCTAGCTAACATGCTAATCACTCACCTTCTCCTCAACACAATGCACAATGATTGACGCATATTTTCGGCTAAGCCAACGGAAAAACGCCGGGACTCCCATCTCCGGTAAAAATCCGCTTCTCTGTCAGCTTGTAAAAAATGTGAAATCTTACCAAACAGTTAAAACAGCTAAATTAAAACACAAGACTTCCTGCGATAGAGTTCAACACTTCGGCTACAACGCTGTTCTCCATGACCAATATGTACCTTTTCCGGTTCATGACGGCTATTTCCGGAGCATTCCGGAGAGCCACCGGGGCCCACAGCGCCCTCAATGGTCACAAATGGTACTGCAGGCACCTAACTGGTAGTCAAGAACACATTATTCCTACCACAAATGTTTTCTTTTTGATTACTTAAAGAATGTGGCAAGAATCTAAAAACATCTCTGATTTGGGATGAAATTATGATATTAAATATACGTTAAATATGTATTTTTATTTTGCTGTTTTTTTATTGTAATATTTGGCTAACTGTTGATGTTGTGTGTTTGAATCATTTTACCTTTAGTGGATCTTATGTGTTTATTTACTAAATTAATTACTGTGTTGTACTTCCTATGAGGACTTATACATGATTCTCACTGTCTTGATTCCTGAAGATTTTATGCAGGTTTCTGAAACCAGGATGACCAGGATTCTCCAAAATCCTGATCAAAACTAGGAAACATGTAAAGTCAGTGTAACTAAGTTAGTCTATACTTCAGAATCCAGTTTTCCTGTTTTTGTACTAGTTATTGTTTTTAGAATACCTTTGGTGTTCTTAATGGTATCTCATTTTCTGATGAAAACGTACAATATCATCATTACAACCAACCTAATGAAGTCATGTCAAAGCTACACAATTAGCACACAATATCAAACAGAACAATATTTTTGTATTCTTTATTTTGCACTCACATAAGCAGCATAAAAACATATAATAGAAGTGAAACAGGCGTGACAGGAGAGACACACGATTATAGAATAGACCTTTAAGGAAAATGCACATAAACACAAATAAAATAAATAAAAACAAGAGACACACAGGCTTTTTTTTTCAATTTTCTTTATTAATTTAAATTTTGAAACAATAGCAAGCTCTTAGTAATAACGATAATTATTACTGAATTGAATTGAATATTGAGATTGCAATTTAAATATATTGGACAACAAACTTCCAAACATCACCAAGTGTGTGAAATGTGTGAGCCTTCAGACTCGTGTCCACGTTCCCTGTAATTGTGTTGTGGCTGAATCTCCATCATCCACAGTCTGATGTTACATAATGCTCCTTTAATGGGGACTCTCTGAACAGATGCCCTCTCGCTTCCCAACCCTGCAGCACCACATTTAAGGTGAATTAGATTTTTTTTTCTCCCTCCTCATCTCTCTGGTTCATGCAGGGCGGGGGGGCCATTAGCCTCCCCTCTTCAGGCAGGGCGGGTCTGACATCAACACTGCAGTATTATTACTGCAAAGAGCTGCTGATGGAAAACACTTGGCCTGCTCCAACGGGCCATTTCCATAAACATTTACGCTAGAGTTGCAGGTAATAGGATGAAGCCATCATTTCAGTGTTTGTGGGGAGAAACAGAGGAGATGAAGGGAAATCTGATGCAAATCACAGAAGTGAGAGCTCCGACACAAACCTCCCACTCAGACAGAGGCGTTACAGCTCAGGAATGTGACATGAAAATACATTTTGACAGCTGCAGATGATGCATTCCCTGGATTTATGTAAAAATAAATGCTGATTCTGGGCTTTGGCTCGATGCAGAATAATTTCGATTAGGAGCTTCCTATTAAAAAGTGGAGCATTTATTTTACCAAAACAGATTTAAAGCAAAATTTAATCCCAAAGTTTCAGTTTTAGCATTTCAGGAGTCAGAACGTGAGTTTCATTCAACCGCTGAAAAATCAGAAAACAGTTTTCTTTATTCAACATCAGGTTCGGTTATTTTCTCCGTTTGTATGTGAGCTGATTTTTCAGTATTCCCTGACTTGATTTCTTCAAACATGCAGATGACTTAAAGAGGGAGAGCGCCCTCATCTGGTGGATCATCACCATTATAACCAGTATGAAACCTCCCAGCAGCTTTCAGCCTCCTTGTGTGTGTGTGTGTGTCATGGGGGGTACAGCTGGGTTTGTCCTTTTCATTCTGTCCCATTCCAGCTGTTTCCTAACACCCAAGATGAAGAATAAGATTGCTTGTTTTGTTGGAACAACACTTCAAGACTGAAGTTTATTATCGCATAAATCAGAGAAGCAAAGCAGAGAAGCTGGGACCAGAGAATAATAATCAATATAATCAGTTATTGGCAGTTTTGCTTAATAAATGACCTAAACGATTCTCTCAGGTCAGCTGCATCATACTCATTCTCTCTGTGTATATGTAAATGTTGTAATTTGGGGGAGAGTTCATCACTATGTGAAAGGTTGTCTTCACTTGACCCCCAATACAAACAATCATTTAAAAAATGTGAATGAAATTTATACTTCGCTTGTACAGTTCATACAAACTAGTACAGTTCTATTGACTTTAATTACTCCAGTAAGGAATGATGATGATACCTGCAATCATATGATACAGCAGATCATTGATTTACAGCATTTAGATTGGAGATAATCCTGTCTACACACACACACACACACACACACACACACACAGCTTCCCTCCAAAAAAACTGAACTGGGAGGATGAAGTTTTCACAGAGACGCCGCAGCTCTCGCTTCAGTATTCAAACAACATTTAATCTCTGCCTTCAGAGATCCAGGAGTTGATGCTCACACACCGGGAGCATTTCACACATGAGATATGAATCATCTGATTAGGAGTTTTCATCAAAGAGCTCGTCGAGGAAAAAGGAGCTCTTTTTCCGTCGCGTTAGTCCAATTCAATCTGTACTGTAGTTTCATGCCAACAAAGACACTGGCTAAACGCGTTAGCGCTCTTCCTCCTCACGCCTTTGATTAGCTGATCCCTTTAGCCTGCACATGAAAGGCTCAGCAGGAAGTCACATGGTATAATACAGCAATTTGTGTCTCCAAGGTTGTGGTGTGTCCTCGGCGGCTCGCAGAATGTCTTCACATCTGAGCCTCTTTGAGCCGGTTTCTGCTCATTGTGCCGCAGGAATAAAGACCCGCCGGGTTTCAGTTTTTTATCTCTGCACAGAAACGCACACAGACTTGCATTTTACTTCTCGTTTGTTTCCCCAATTTTACAGAACACATTGTGATGTTTCTTTGTGGAAATGCTTGCAGGTCCCATGCAGGGGACAGTGTGATGGTGCCGTTTTGTTTTTGTTTGTTTGGGTCATCAGCGGCGGAAAAACTTTGAACACTCAAAGTTTGTCTCATTGTCTAATTAGCTAAGTAACACAGTGGAAACTACTCCATTACAAGACAAAACACTGCTCTACAATCGTACTTGGCTGCTATAGTCAATATTTTTACATTAACAAAGGATCCAATTACTGTATGTAATGTGAACGGGGTCGTGTCTGTGTAGCAACCATAATACATGAGCCTGTAAACTGAATATAGCCCATAATCACCATGGTGATAGTATGAAGGCTGTGCACAATTTACAGTACGTCCGCTGCCAATGCAGAAGTAGTGCCTCCTTTATCAGAGAGAGGTGGAGGAACGTGGAGGTCAGGCTGCATGTAGGAGACACAGCACAATACAGCTGGTATTACATCCATATTAGGCGATTCAGCGCTGCACAATTTACGCACAATGCCAACGTTCAGAACCCTTCATGTCTGCGATTTGTAGTCACAGGATCACTAAAGTTCATCCTGAGGGGAACATGAATGTGTGTGCAAAATGTCACGCCAATCCATCCGGCAGCTTTTCAGACATTTCACTCTAAAAATGTCAACGTCATGGTGGCGCTGCAGGAAAGGTCACTGAGATTCATCCTCTGGGTTCCATTGATATCTGCACCAAAACACATGCTGTAAGTCTACCTCATGGTGGCGCTAGAGAAGGTCGGGGATTACTAATTACTTAATATACTCTGGGAACCATGAACGTCTGCACAAAATGTTTTGACAATCCATCCAATAGTTGTTGAGAGATGAGAGGCTCATTTCCTCATTTATTTATATACGTGTTTGTTTATTTATTCATCTGTCTGTTTGTTTATTCGTGTTGTAAAGAGTAAAAACATCCTTGATCTCCATTATGGACATTAGAGGTTATGTTGACGGAGCAGCAGCAGCAGGTTTTTAACTCACTGTCACAAACCCAAACAGGAGGATCAGTGGTGAATCTGCTCACTGCAGCTAATTGAAAAGGCCACTCTGCTGCCCTGATGATGTGAAACACTCCTGGCGAAGGTAAAACGGTTTAATTGAGTTAAATTTGTCTCAATGAAGGCGCTCACTTAAAAGCGAGAGGCGGCCCTGGCAGCGGGCCTGGTGAGATGCGACAGCGAGGGGTCCTTACCTGCACATTAGAGGGGAGGGCATTTTAATAACAACACAGACCCCCCCCCCCCATCCTCCTCCTCCTCCCCTGTTAGCATCTCACTGGAGTGGGACTCAATTATTGTTAATGGAAGTTCACCACACATTTTCAAATAGAAGCACTCATCTGCTGCAGATGGGGCGATCTGCACACGCTCAGTTTCAGTCACGCCAAATGCAAAAAGAAGTTCAACTTCAGCAGGAGGATCCAAACAAAAACGTTCCACTGTTGCCATCCAGGGTGACTTTGTTGGAAAGTTTACTGTTTGCTCAGTCACAGCTGACAGCTTAGCTTCTGGAGGGGGACCAGGGGACGACTGGAAGGTGGTGCAAGACGCGTTCCCCTGTTCTCAGCATCCACCTCTGCAATGACACAGCCGGTGCACGTCTCGCTACGTCTGAAACATTGTTGGTGGCTGCACAAAACTAACTGAAAATATTTCTATTTGAAGGCAACAATGGTACTCAGAATTTCTTTTTAACCGTCATTCAAAACCTTAATTCAAAATGGGTTAACCCTGATAACCTGAGAACCAAGAATGCCTGTGTTACTGTACGGGGATGCTATCTGGAAACAGCTACACTGGAAGAAGTAGCTCCAGAAACACTATCATTTTATTAAAAGTAGCTACAGGAAAAACAGCTTGATGCATGGAAACTATTTCACATCAATATTAAGTCAGTCAGTAAACAAAATATGCGCCCTGTCTTCAGGGCTAAATAAGATATTTCTGTGTGGCGTTTCGTCACTCTACCTCGCTACTAAAGAAAGCGACGCTACTCGAATCCTACTGGGGAATGTAGTTGACCTATTCCCCGACATTGCTAATCATTAGCGTGCTAACACACCGAGATTGAGCGTGCTATAGTTCAAACATTAATGTTACATCCTAAACAACAGTATGTTAATATCCAATAGAAACATGCTAATGGTAGGGATATTGACATGATAATATCCAAATAATTAGCATGTCATTAGCATTCAGCTCGAAGCTCAGCGGAGGTCCAGCAGCGCCTGACATCAGTCAGAGTTTGAGCTGACACACACACACACACACACACTCGGTCAATGTGTATGTTTCCCAGCTAACTAGCTACAGCTAACGTCGGTCCAGTCGGTACATTGGCTGCTCGGGGCGAATAAACACAGACGGCCCACATGAAGTGGCTCTAACCGCTGGACGCGTAAATAAGCAGCTGTTTGCCAACAAGTTCGTTGCATCAACTTGAACTGTGATGATTTGTTGATGTTCATAACAAAAAAAAACTTTTATTACAGGTTTAATGATGGCTGAATTCCATTTAGCTGCTTCTATTTCAGGACCCTTGTGTTGCGCATGCTGGTTCCCAGTCGATATATAGGGAATACAGCAGAGCCACCATTAAAGAACTGGTCTGGTGACGTCATCGTTACAAACATTAAACAAATGTTTCATCCCAGTATCACGTGTTGGGCTTTTGAGAGCGTGTGCTAACAGTTGACATACTTCGGACTATACTGGGATCTTTTCTCATAAATGAAGAATTGAGTTTATTTCACAACCTTGAGTGGAGGATATTCAATATTCTTTCATCTCGCCGGAACTTGCTTCATCACTTTGCCCTTGGAGACATTTTCTGTTGGCACTGTTAACTGTTAATAACTGCCCACAGGATTAAATGATGAAAAGTGATTGAGATCCAGCAGCAATTCACCCGACATCCCATCGATGATATTTCCCAAACAACACAGCTGCTCAGGCCTTGGAAACATAATGCGGTTAAACAGGAGAAAGGACAGGGCACTCGAAGTAAGAGCCCCCACAAAATGCATCAGACGGTTAGTTTTTATTTGTTAATTTCTGTGTTTGTTTGGCCTCATTCTGTCCAGGCTGATTGTGCTTGTTTATCTTATAAGAGCCTTTGTTCATTCAGCTGTATAGAAACAGATATCATACTGCTGAAAAAATACATATTTTAAAAAAGACCAGAAAGTACTGGATGGATTGGCACAACACTTAGCATAAACATTCATGATCCCCAGAAGATGAATCCTAATAACGTTAAAGACTCTCTGACTTTTGCTGTCGGACCACCAGAAGGTCAAACTGTCCATTTATCTAACAGAATATCTCAACCCCAGGATGGATTGGCACGAATGGTGTACAGATATTCATTGTCCCCCAAAGATGAATGACTTTGGTGATTCTTTGACTCTCTGCTGACTTTGTCTTTAAAGCGACTGTAATCACTGTTTTCATAATGATAATGTATTAACGGTGACATGGTGTCTCTGGTAGTGATGAACCCACAGAGACTCATCAGCTGAATCTGCAGCTCCTCTCGGCTTTACAGAGCTTTGTAGTGAGTTTCAGCTCGTTGTTTAACTGTCCGGCTGCAACTTTACAGTTTTGGTTCACAGCGTCGTTTTCGGCAGCTGTTTCCAGAGAAAACGCTGTAAAAACTCACCGTACGCGAGACAGACACAGTCAGAGACGAGCTGGTGAACATAGTGGAGCATTTAGCAGCTAAAGAGTCAGATATTTCCCTCAAGAGTTGGCAGCGTTAGCAGCTGAGCTTAAACACAACCAAGGCCAACTGAAATACAGTTTATGGTAGCTTCAAACCAAACACGCAAGAACAAATAGTTTGCACTTGTTGTGCACCGAATAAAGAGTCACAATGTTGGTTTGATAATCTGGTGTCCCCGTCCTCTCTCATATAAACCTCTCTGACTTCAGCAAGAACAGAGAGCAGAGTTACAGACAAAATGAACTTTCCCATCATTGTTCTTTAAAACCTTCGCAGTCATAATGTCCACCATACAGAGAATACACTGTTTTCATTTGCATGACCTTTCCTCTGGCACCACCCTCACCCTCGCTTCATTTTCCATCCAAAGGTTGTGTTGTCTGACATGTTGTCTGACCATGTATCGCTGCGTTTTTCAGTAATATAGTGTTTATTTATAGTATTTACTTTCTCCAACTACTCAAGTTGCCTCTTCTATTAAAATTCAGCGGCTACAAACGACATTACAGTGATCAAAAACACTGTTAAACATCTGAGGAACCGAATGTTAAAGAGCTCCTCCGGCCCTCATATTCCTCTTCTTGCCTCATGCTGCCCCCCGGTGGTGAACAGCTGCAGCAGCACCTGGGCCTACCCCCCCCCCGGAGGCTCTGAAGCCCCTCTGGATGGCTCCCAAAAGGTCACGAGTCCAAATCCTGAGCTGTATGAGAGGGATTTGATGTTGTTGACTTTATTTTCACATCAGTTTGAGCAGAAGCTGAAAGACTCACTGAGCCACCAGATTCTCATGACGCAGCCGACACACCAACAGCTCCAGACAAAGTCAAACTCTACACAAATTATTTGTTTTAATACATTAGCGTAAGAATAACGTTGTATAAACTGATCCCGCTTATGTCCCCTTTAAAATCTGGTGCAAGTTTGAAGAAAATCACAGAAATGTTGTCAAAATAAAATGTGAAACTGTTTGTTTTCGTCCGTTACATTCAGGTGATTATATTAAATTATATTAAGGATGTGACAAGACAACGATTTATTCGTCATCGCTGCATTGAGTGTTTTTCTAAAAAATGGATTAGTCTGTTCTGACCCTGTTTTCACCAGTCGCCACTGTAATTCATGATTTCTTTTGGATGAACTGTAATAATTTTGGTGATCCCTTCACTTTTCCATCTAGCGCCATCATCAGGTCAAATGTTGAATTTGTTCAGCCTCAGCTGTACTTTCTGTTGCTATAATTAGCAACACGTTAGCACGCTAACACACTACATTTACGTGGTTAACACGATATTAATATTAACATTATATCTGCTAAACATCAGCATGTTAACATGTTAGCATGCTGGTGTTAGCATTTAGCTCAGCCGTGGAAATGCTCCAGGGCTTCTCTGTGTTCTGGCCTGCCGTCCACTCCACAGCAGGTCCAGATGTAACTGATCCTGTCTCACGTGGAAACCACAGAAATATGTTGACAGATGCTTGTTGTGGTCTTTGGTTAAAAGCTTAAAGCTCAAGTGAAGCCAAACAGAAGAGATGCCAGAGTCAGCGCGCACAACTAAAGGGCCAATCGATGATGATGATGATGATGATGATGACTTGTGAAACCACATGAAGAAGCTTCTAAAGGCGTCCTCTCGCGGTGGATTCACCCTTGGAGAGATGTTGATTCTTCCACGTTGTTGACCTTGTTCAGCTGCAGCGTCTCACCTTGTGAGACAAACAGGCTTCGTGCCGTCTTTCATCACGCTGACCCCCTGCGAGGTGTGATGGTAAATAATACACCACCTGGTTATATTGTACAGTTGTATAGAGTCTCACTGTGAGCGTGGAAGTGTCTCAACATGAGATAAATACAGCTTGAAGGTGACTTTTGGACATTTTATAAAGAATTTAACAGGATTTTTTTCATTCATATCTGAACTTTCTGCTTCTTTTCTGTTTTTTTCCTTCCTCCTTTCTTACTTTTCTTCTGGAAACATAAAACCCAACCAACAGAGGAAGAGGCCATGCTCTTCTTCATCATGCCTTCCTTTACTTGAGCTACATTTTATTACATATTCTACTTCTGACAGCAGGACTGAAGCTTAATTGAGTATTTACATCGCGGTTGTATTAACACTTTGATTTTATGTATTTGTCCTGCAATTCTGAGTGTGTGTGTATGTGTGTGTGTGTGTGAGTGTGTGTGTGTGAGCGTGTGTGTGAGTGTGTGTGTGTGTGTGTGTGTGAGTGTGTGTGTGTGAGCGTGTGTGTGAGTGTGTGTGTGTGTGTGTGTGTGTGTGTGAGCGTGTGTGTGAGTGTGTGTGTGTGTGTGAGTGTGTGTGTGTGTGTGTGTAGAAACCCACTAGACTTGTGTCAACGTGCCTCCGCGGTGTCGGCGGCGGAGGGATGCTTTGATCTGTGCGTGTTGTCCGTCCGGTCCTCCGCCTCATGGTGCGACATTCAAACGGAGCTGCGCGTCATTAGTCCGGGAGATCTTTGGCTGCCACATGAAAGCCGCAGGATCACTGCGGCGGCGGCTCCCCGGGGGGGCGGCCGCTTGCGTCCCTGCTCCAGAGGACGTGCACAGGCCCGCGCGCCGCCGCCGCCGCCGCCACGACTTCTCTCTCAAACAGGACAGCCGACTTACAAACGACCGGGGCCGGTGAGGGGGCGGCTGCACGGCTCATTACTGACAGATCGCAGACAGAAGGCGGCCGGGAGGAGAAGTCACTAATGAGGAAGAGAGCAGATACTGAGGAGGAGGAGGAGGAGGAGGAGGAACGATGAAGCTCCTCGCCAGCTCGTCCGTCACTGCAGGAGGAGGCTCACCTGAGCAGGGCGGGGGGGTGCAGGAGGAGGCTCACCTGAGCAGGGCAGGGGGGGGGAGGCAGGAGGAGGCTCAACTGAGCAGGGCGGGGGGGTGCAGGAGGAGGCTCACCTGAGCAGGGCGGGGGGGGGGGGAGGAGGCAGGAGGAGGCTCACCTGAGCAGGGCAGGGGGGGGGGCAGGAGGAGGCTCACCTGAGCAGGGGGGGGGGGGGGGGGGGGGGGAGGCAGGAGGAGGCTCAACTGAGCAGGGGGGGAGGAGGCAGGAGGAGACCTGCAGGAGCTGGAAGAGCAGCTTCAGACTAGCGAGGACTCCAGTTTCATAGCTTTGACATGGCCGCACCCCCAGCCAGTTACCTCCGCTACACCGGACCACAACCTGAGTCCTAACCCCGGCGTCTTTCCTCTCAGCCTCTCCTGGAGAGCCTTCATCATCATCATCATCATCATCATGCCTCCTGGTAGGTTAGGGTCTGGTCACATGACACTTTGCTCTGCTTCACATTAACTTCTGTTGAAGTCTGTAAGATGGAAACGTTGAGATACGTTGAACAGAAGGCTGATGTGACCTGAAGGGGCCGCGATCCATCATCGGTGCCCCGGTCTGCTCCTCGTGTTTTGGGGGGTTTGAAGGCTCTGTAGTTTCTCTCTCCTGTGGATCACCTGTGTGTTGGTTGTATGTACCCTGGTGAGGACTTGTGAACGTCTCCATCGGGCCTACATCTGCACTGTAGCTGCTGTAGAGAGGAGCGGGAGAAGTTGGAGGTTAAAAAAGGTCCATCCATGTCCATCAGTCGGCCTCCACGGTGACTGAGCTCTTTCATGTATATTCAGTTAAAGAGAGCTGCGATGTGTTCAGCAGCGTCCTGGTCACAACGTCTTGCTCACGTCAGTACTCTTTAATAAAAGAAAAACAGGCCGGTACTTTCTTCTTTTCCTCACATGGCATCTTATCTACATTGTACATCAGGTAAAAATGATGTGTGAACACAAACTGTCAGAGAGACGGAAAACATGACAAAAGATAACCTGAAGGAACTTCTTGTTCTGGAAACAACCTTTGGGTTTATGTTCTAACAACAATGTTTTCCCCGTCCAAAAAAACACAAACAGGACACGGCGAGCTGCAGCGTGAGCGCGGCGGTGTCGGACACTACAGCTGTGCAGAGATTAAAGTCAACTCTTTGTTGAGGAAGAGTCTCACAGTAAAATGTAATTGGTGCCTCGCAGCAGGACGCCGACTGCGAACGTCGCTGTGAAACATTAAGAAACAACAAACATCACAACGAACTTGTTATTCACAGACGTTTCAAACGAGGATAACTCACATTTTTCTCCGTGGAGATGTGTAGAAGTGCACGTAAACAACACTGTGGACGTTTAATCATCGCTGCCACATGAAGAAGCCATTTAAAGAAAGACAAATAGACGAGGATTGAGAGTCTTTAGATCAAAAGCTATATTTCAAATCCAGAACATCCGCTTTGGGCTGCTGCCTTTCAATTTGTCGGGAACGAAAACTGAGCTGCTTTAGTTGGATGCGTAAAAACTGCCTCCCAGGGGGCACTGGGGCAGACCACCAACACTTTTTGGCCACCATGCTGCGCCAACGCAGCAAAACAAAAGCACAAAGCTGCAGCGGGGACGCTTTGTTGCTCCGCTTTAATGTGGCGGCAGGCCGGCTGCCCCGCTGCCGTGCGGCCTCGTCCTCCTGGAACACAAACGCTGCAAAGACCCGCAAAGTGTCGCAGTGTGGCGGGAGAAGCCTTCAGCTTCCATCCTGCCTGGAAACACACTGAATGTTTCTGCAGCTTTTATTCACTGACAACAAATCACACATTCTTTAAACTCCATCATCTTGTTCCGCCGTCTTCTTCTACAACCATTTACTTGACTGGAGAATTAACCGTTTATCTTAATGAACCAACTCTAACTAATATTTGCAGAATGGTAGTGGACGGAAACGTGGATTAATCAGCATTTTACAACAATCCATTTGAAATGCCTCTTGAAACTCTGATGTTTGAGTTCTTGTATTATTTTGTGTATGCAAGGAGAAAAAATATGTTAAAAAAACACAGTTCAGTTTTTATCAAACGGGAGGAAATAGTACATTTGTTGAGGACTATTTTCAGCAGGATTGAGTTAAAACAATCCACTTCTCGTGTGTTCACTGTCATGGAGCCGGGCTGGAATCAGTCAGTCTGACGTCCAATTAAACTGCATGAACTGGATTCCATCAAAAGGCTGTTACCACTCCCCTCTCCCCTCCCTCCGACCCGCCCGCCACACGGCCACAGAGGCTTTCCTTTCTTCGCAGCGACGGCCATGACCGAGCCGAGGTCAGGACTAATCCTTGAGGGGGGGTTCTCGCTTTGTCTTGTCACAACCAGGGGGGTCAGAGGCTCTGAAAGGCCGCAGCTCAGTTTAACATCTATTAGCAGAAAGCTGCGACCCCCGCAGAGCCGCTGCTATTGGCTGCTGGGGCTCAGGACGACTGTGTGTGTGTGTGTGTGTGTGTGTGTGTGTGTGTGTGTGTGTGTGTGTGTGTGTGTGTGTGTTGCATTCCCTGAAGATGTTAAAGCCGGACAGACGCTGGACGTTTTTTCTTCATCTAACCCACAGAACACGTTTTAATCTTTATTCATTGATTTGATGCTTTGAGTTGGACTCAGTGTGAGTTCATTAAAACACGATTAAATGAAAAGTCTGTACTGTACGAACCTTACAGTGCGAGTAGCCACGCTAACAAGGCTACAGACCAGCAGCTGCCGGCGTCGCTTCTTGTATTTGTTCGTGTATACGTTTGTAATACAGGAGTCGTGAGCGATGATACTCGTTACAAGATGACGTGAAATCTTTTCCCCAGTTGCCTCACACTCGTTCAGTCTTTGGTCTTGAGGTCAAACACCCACAGCGATCAGGACCACCTCTATATTTGTACATTAGAAAACCCCACGAGGCGGTTTCAGTCCGTCTGTGAGCGCGGCTGGACCACGAGCTCGGGGAAGCCCGTCCGCTCGTCCATCTCCCTGGTGAACTGCAGGTCGACCGCCTCGCCGACGACCACCTCGGCCGTGGTGAACACCTCCAGGTCTCCCATCACGTGACCGCCGACCGTCCTGCCCTCGGCGTCCGACAGGCAGATGTGGAGGTGGGCGTCCCGGTTCAGCGTGCCGACCAGGGAGGTGATCTCGAACCGCCCGCTGAGGTGGATCACCTGAGGGTGGGGGGGGGGGACAGCTGACATCGTGACAAGCTAACATTACATCATATTACATGACGTTTATTCAGCTGACGCCTGACGACCATGTCCTGGATGAGGGATGGGCCTGAGCTCTGAGCATTTATAGTAACACAACTTTATTTACACGTCCTGCAGAGACAAGCTGACAAAAGGGCTGATGTGTTGCTTTAACACAGCGTCTCACTTATGTATGTAGATTAATTTACATTTTAAAACTTTGGATTTTTAATATTTTCAGTCATTCAGAATGACATATATAGACTTTAAATGAAAAGGGCACAACATGGAAGTGGGAGAAATCACTTTACATGGACTCGTGTTAAAGGTGCTAAACAAAGACAAACGTGAAAACACAGAAAGTTGGTTAAAATGAACCAAAGTGAACCTGGACTCCAACAAACTCATCTCAGGCCTTCACTGCCAAGTACCTCATTTGTATTTGTTGCCGTGGCGTTGGCCAGCCGGAGCGTTGCCTTGGTGACGCTGCCCACGCAGGTGATGATGAACGGCGCTCGGAGTCGCTTCTCCTCCACGAACGCCTGCAGAGATCCCAACAGCTCCTGACCCGGACCGAGCCGGACCGCGTGGACCCGCAGGGACGATCCTCCTCCTGCTGAACTCTGAAGAAAAAGATGGTTTCGTTCGTTCATTTGAGCTTTTTTCTTTTCTTGGACTTTCACCAGTCTCACTGTCTCTTGGTTGCATTTACACTTGTTGTTGTTTACTCGTCCAACAGCTGTGGGATCAGCTGGAGAACCACAAAGTGGTTCTGTGTAAATGGCTCTCTACATGTATTGAAAAGCAACACAAATGTGAGTGGACAAAAATCTTTTGTCCAGTGTGTGTGTGTGTGTGGTCCATTCAGATCTTTAACAGGATCACTGTGCTTAACCAAACACCAGCCTGACCTCTGACCCCATCGGTGAAGCTCACACTGATCCGCAGGTTCACAAAGACCTTACAGAAGAGCGGCAGCGAGGTCACATTACTTTACATTCATTTACTCTGCCGACAGTCCTCTTCAGCTTTAATAATCATCTTCATTTCAAGCAGGTTTCCATTGAAATCTGCTTGAAATGTATATTTACACTTTTATAAGAAGTCACTATAAAAACATTCCCTTTGCGTATAAACTTCATAATGATTCTTCTAAAAGGTGAAGCCACACAGAAGTGAGAGAACTCCACCTTATAGAGGTGATAGAAGTCTGGAGGGACTCTGCTGTGGACTGTAGAGAGGCAGCAGTTTCAGTGTTGGACCCTCTGAAACTCAGGATAAGAGACTTCACCTCAGTGACGTCGATTTTATTAATGGATGCATTAAGTGGTAACTGAACGAGGTTCAATTTATTCCTTTATGACTCTTTTATCCAAACACTGGACTCTTCTTAACCTCTGAAAGCATGAAGCTAATTATGTTCCTACTAAATGCAGCAGAGAGAGGGAGTTTTAGAGGTGAGACGTTGGAGGTTTCAGCTTTCTGGAAGTCAGAGAGAAACATTTAAACGAGTGGAGATCTAACGTGTTTTGTGTTTGTCTGCTTTGGATTCAGTTCAGTGAAATCAAAATGAAGTTAAAACTCACCATTCTGCACGAGTCTGAGGCTCCTGAAGCACTAAACTGTGGCCACAAACACTTCAGTTAAACATTTACAGTCGCACACATGACGGAGCGTCACAGTTTGGGTGGAACTGAGCATGCTCAGTAAACAGAGACGACTGACTACTTCCTGCTGAGTTTTAGGGTTTTTTTGTTTTCCTGGTCTTTTACTGCCACCTGCTGGTACTTTTAGAGTTTTGGCACTAAGGTTTGTGTGTACTACTTGTGTTAGAATATTTGACATAACAGAAACTTATTGATGCTCTTTAACAACAACAACAACAACAAAATCATGAAGCTGGTTATGATGCTTTTAATTGTAATGGTAGTATAACACAAAAAATAGAAATGCTAAATTAATTAATTTAATTATTGATACAGTAACTACTGTACTACTAAATCATGTTTAACTTCCTTGATGGAGGTTGTTGTATTTCCATCTTTCCTACAGAGAGTTCAATTCTAGATGAATATTTACTGTAAATAAAAAAGTGTGTCTTTAAACCCCCAAAACATGCAGAGGAGGTGTCACTGCGTTGTTGCACATGACCCCCAACAACCTCCACTAATAAGTTAAGGCAACCTCTGCATTGCCTGAGAGGCGAAATCCAGGGCAAATTATTATGAATTGAAATTCCTGTTTTGTGGAAATTACATCCTTGTAAACAAGTTCAGGAAGACTTTAAATATGTGAAATGTGGCACAGAGGAACAAACAAATCCAGAAGATTTATTTAAAGGTTTTGTCTCGAGACGTGTTGACGTCAGTGATCTGTACCAGGAAAATAATCCTGGTCGACAAACGTGATATCCATTTATTGTACTGAGATTGATTCATTTGTTTAACAGTGAAATTGACTGATTTAGTGACGATAGCACGATAATCAGCCTTTAAAAACAACTCGTGTGTGATTTGTGTGTGAACTCCTCTGGTTTATCTACTGTACAGAGGACATGATCTGCTTCTGTGGCTTTAGCACTTGTTTCATGTAACTTCAATTGTTCCAAAAACTCTGTGAGGAACTTCCTTGTTTTTTTAACACTAGATGGCGCTGTGGTTTTCAAAATGGATCCAGTGGACGTCGCTCACCATCGCTCCCGAACAGAAGGGTGTGAAAGGTATCCGGACCCCTTTAACCTTTAGCCTTCTCCACAGGAGGGTTGTTACAGACTGGAGGATCTAAAGTTCATCACAGTTGTTTCCTTCAGTGCTCTTTTAGAGCTTCTGTGATATTTCATTTCTTCATTTCTGCAGAGCTGCACTGTGATTTATAATCAAGTTTTCACACTAAACCTTGAACCTGAAATTGAAATTTTATTACAACTAAAATATCTCATCAATCATTTCGACACTTTACTCAGCAGCACTGATCAGATGTCAGTATTGTCACCTCTGTCAGACACTTCCAGTGAGTTCGAAGGACTTTAAGACATCGACGGGCCTTTGGTGAAACCGCTTCAGGTCTTTGCTTGTTCAGGATTCTCTCTGGAGCAGATTTTTAGTCTAAAGACAGTAAACATTTAGAAAAATGTCTCTGCTACATGAAGATGAGCGTTGCAGATTTTCTGAAGCAGTGATCCAAACTTTTTCAAACCAAACATCTTCACCATGAATTTATAATGATCAGAAAACTATCTTGCTTTTCATTCAAACGCCAAAGTAGTTGTGATTTTTGGATAGCGAACAGGTGAACCGTGGATCTTCCAAAGGGGGCTTTACGAGGCAGGATGCAGATCACGCAGCCACACAGATAAATCCCAGACCTGCTGATGTATTTTGTCAGTATTTTTCCGTGTAATAATGAGCAGATTAAATCAGGGCTGTGGCAGCGTCGGGGCTCCTGGGAGCCAACCAGGCTACGCTCCGGCGATTATTTCAAGTGGAGGCGCTCGCATGTATTCCCCCTGCGAGACCCTGATTACTATCAGGTTACAGCGTCCATGACAACAGCCTGCAGCTTAAAGCAACAGGACGTGTTTGGTTAGAGATCCTCAAACCGCTGTGACTCCAGTCTCACTCTTGAACCCAGTTTACATTTGCAAAACCAACCTCTTAGTCTTCATCCTCATCCTTGAAGCTTGTTCTCTTATAAATGTAAAATAATATCTGAGCGTGGAGGTTCATTCGTAACTTTGGGAAACAAATATATCTGCCAAGAGGCAGCGACGAGGCCGTTTAAAGAGAAACTTAAAGGTGCTCTGTTCATGTAAACAAGTTTAAAGGTATAACAAACATCGTGAATATATTTCCTGATTCGAAAAACAATTTAAAAGCCGATTTTGAAGTTTGAAGATTGAAACTTGTGTTGTTTACATCCATGTCTTCTTCTTCTTCTGCCTTCTCCGTGGCGTAGTGTGAAACCACCGGCAGGAATCATGACAGCGTGTAGTCAAGCAGAGATAGAAAATGACATCAGGGGCCTTCAACACCCCACGATTTTCTTTCTTTCAATCTTTTTTCTCTTGTGGTTTAACGTCTCACCTTACTGTAGTGATGTAGAAGTGTACTCCAGGACACAGTGATGTCACTGTCCCCTCGGCAGTGATGCTGGCTGCGGTCAGAAGTGAAACCCTCCCTCCTTTTTAAAGGTCGAGCCCGATCGTTCCCACCCACCAGCTCAGAAAACAGATTTAAAAGATCTGGAAATACTCTACGTTTGAGTTTGTGATGGTATGATTGGTTTACTGGTATGACAGGAAGTGGCCTCAAATACTTCAAAATAGAAATACCCAAACATTAACATGATATTTCAGCAGTGTCAATGAAGGAATGAACTTTAAAGTTTAGAGTTTGTTTTATTTAAGCAAATCACTGTTTAGCACTATGAAGTCAAACTGCTGTAATTTCACCACTTTTTAATTGAGATTTTATGATTAAAATGAATGTTTTCCCTCCTCCTCCTCCTGTAACAACCAGTGTTTATTGTCTTCATTTGTCGAGAAGAATTCCTCTAAACCGCTGCTTTGTTTTCCTCCATGAATCACTGACCTGTGTGGAATATGTAGCACCAGGAGGTGAAGTGGGTGTCCAGCCACTCATCATCATCATCATCGTCGTCGTAACTGTGGAATTAAGATTAAACCTTCCTTCTGTATCGATTCAGAAGTGAACAACGACGCTTTAGAAAATACACATCGCATTGTTTCAGTGAAGCTTCCCTTTAATAGGATTTGGACATTTAATCAGTATTTTTGGCATTTATGTGAGTGTGTGTGTGTGTGGATGTGTGTGTGTGTGTGTGTGTGTGTGTGAACTAATTAGAACCAGCAATTACCCCAAACTGTGGCTGCGTCTCCTGCTGAAGGGGGGGTGGGGGGGTGAACAGGGTTTGTGAGGGGGGGGGGGGGGGGCAACAATAGCAGACTGTCAGTGCCAACGCTGCCATGCATGACAGATGTATGTGGACACGCCAGACAAAGGCACGGCTGGCCGAGTGTGTGTGTGTGTGTGTGTGTGTGTGTGTGTGTGTGTGTGTGTGTGTGTGTGTGTGTGTTGGGGGGGTCAGCTTGTGTCCGGTGCAGAAGAAGTGGAGGAGCGCTGCTGGCGGCTCAGGCATCGTTCCACGGCACCAGCAGCTCCCAGCAGCCCCTGCTGCCTCCGCCATAACCACCACCTCAGAGCTGTCAAACTCCCAGCAGCCCCTGCTGCAGCTCCTTCAGTCCAGCCTGCTGATGGAGGGACGGCTCCGTTCATTAAAACATCATCTGCATAACGAGACCGTGGTCTGCTGCAGCTTTGAAGGACCAACACTGTCACATAAAAACACTGTGGGACCACCTGTTATCACATGACCCAAGTTCTGTACTGAGGTCGTGTGACGACGACCGGACGATCTCCATCACCAAACTCCACCTGCTGAAGAAGTTCTGGGAAAAGCTAGTAAGTGGACCTTGAGTTAAAGGGGAACTCACAGATGTGTAGCTGCTGCTCATCTCATTATATGAGCATTACACACCCGAACCTCTGACTGAACTGTCGATGGTTGAGTTGCATTGTGGGTAATGTAGGCGGCAGGTTTTGAGAAGGAAGAAGGATGTGCGGAATAAAGAAGGTGGAGGGTTTTGTTAAACTACTAATTCCAATGTCAACAATGAACTACTGTACTACTTTTAATACAATTTATACTTCCACTAAAAATACTAATACTGCTAGTCCTGCCAGGATTTCCACTACTACCACTTGCAGTACTTCTACTACTGCTACTGCTACTAACACTAGTGGTACCAGGATTAAAACTAATTCTACTACTTTTACTAACAGCAACAACAAATACTGCTTCGAGCTCCGTTAAAGGAATAATTCTACATTTTGGTAAACATGCTTCTTTGTTTGTGTGTTGATGGAGGAGCTGGAGTCAAGAGGCACTTAGCTTAGCTTAGCATAAAGACTGGAAGCACGGTTACGGTGTGTTCATTAGTGAGCTTTAGTTAGCTGTTTCCCCTGCTTCCAGAGTACTGCAATTCATTTTCACACGTAGAAATGATCTAAAATAAAGAACCTGAACATTTCGATCACACACACACACACACACACACACACACACACACACGAAGTCCTTTAATTAGATTGGAGTTTATTCAACAAGCTCATTAGTGCTTTCGGCCAGAATTCGTCCCCCTGCTGCTTCTTGTTAATTCAACTCGCGCTGGCTCGGTTCATCCTCAGCCGTTAACTTTTCATGATGATGTGGAATCAAATCTGAATGATCTACTTAAAGGGGAAAACTATTAAATTATTGATGTCAAGGTCAGCGTCACATGATCGACGGCTGCTCTGCTGTCAGAGAGGTCACCGTCTTATATAACAATACTAACAGTGAGGTGTAACAGACAACATGCGACATGTTCAAATCCTCTATAAACAGAAAGACGGAAA
Organism: Enoplosus armatus; assembly: GCF_043641665.1. Taxonomy (NCBI): domain Eukaryota; kingdom Metazoa; phylum Chordata; class Actinopteri; order Centrarchiformes; family Enoplosidae; genus Enoplosus; species Enoplosus armatus. Next base: position 1,999,685 of record NC_092198.1, on the reverse strand, counting down.
CATATTAAGTTCTTAAAAGCAGCAACAGAGATTTCAGTCCGTCCTGTTGAAGATGAGATGTTTCCACATGCAGCGTGTGTGTGTGTGTGTGTGTGTGTTTGGATGTTTTGTCTGAGGTGACACTCAGCAGCATGTTGGAATGACATGTATGAACATGTCAGAGCCACAAGCAGCTGCATGTGTCAGGTGCCTCATGGGAAATGTGTGTGTGTGTGTGTGTTTCTGTTTGAAGTAATAAGGACTAGCGTGCAGCAGTGTGTGTGTATGAATTTTAGCATGTAGATGTGTGTTTGTGTGTGCATGAGGACATGTTTGTAAATTGTAAACATTATTTTGATAAGTGAGGACATTTTGGGGGGAAATTGATTTTTAAAAATTAACACACTTTTTGGAAAATGTGGACATTTTTATGTAAAGTGGGGACGTTGAAGTGCGTTGAAATGAAGGCTTCATTGGAAAGAGAAGACATTTTGGAAAGTGTGTATTTTTGAGAGGACATCTTTGGAGCTTGTGGACAAAAGTCAGTATTTAATCATTAATCAACATGTTCGGCAGCACTCAACAAAAAGCAGCTTCAAGACATTTTTTTTCAAGCTTTTAATCTGAAATCAGGACATCGCTGTGAGTTTGAAAACGTGAAAATGTCTTGATATCAACACCCTTTTTTGTCTTTTTTGAGAGTGCAGCAATTTCTCCTCCATCGAGCCACCGAGACACATCTTTGAATTTATTGCTCTCACAGTTCTGAAACGTCCCTTATTTTGAAACTTTCAGGTGGCTTCAGGTTGTTCTGAAGGGGGCCGGAGGTGCTGCGGGATGGATCTCTGTTCTGATTAAAGACCAGGATTAAGGAGCGGTGACCTTTTGTTATCATGGATTCATCCTCCACACCGTCTGAAATCAATAGACGGCTCTGTCGGCTTTCACACATCCATCAACTCTCACAGATCAATCCCCCTACAATCCTCTCCAGCCCTCAGCAGGAGCTCCGGGGGCTTTTAGGGTGAAATTATGTGGTAGTGCTTCTGCTGCTACTGCTGGTGGTTTAGAGGATGTAATATGTCGACTTCGGGGCTTTCTCATCACACCAAAATTGCTGTTCGTATTGATGCCACTATTAGCGCTCCCCTCTGCAAATACTTCAGCCATTAAAGCCTGCAGCCGGCGCAGCACAAGATGAGGCTGCGAGCAAGTGAGATTGGCTATGATAATAGAGCTGCTGTGAGCCTATTAGAGCCCAGTGTGGTCCAACCGCCTCCACTGCAGGTGAGCTGAGGGGCGGAGAGTGTGCACTGCAAGAAATGTCCATCCCAAAAGTTCCCAACGGCTTGAGTTGTCTGAGATGATTTAATGTTTTTTGGTATTTTTGGCACATCGTGTGTCTTTATTAGACAGCTGAGAGAAGAGAAACGACATGTAGGAAAATGTTTAAACTTAACTTACTTAAAACAGGTTTAAGTAACGGCTAGTTGTGACAAATGCAGGCAGGTTCACTGAAGGAATTTGCTTTCGCAGAACAAAGTTTTATTCTGTAGAAAACATGAAAATCACGTCTAAAATGAGCAGATTTTTACCACCGAGGAGGCTTTCCATCGTGTATCAGCGAAACATCTCCGCAGATCTCAGTGAAATGTGTTTGAAAGTTGTGGGTCAAGAAACAAACCATTTGAGAAACAAAACGATTTTACAGGATTTGTCAAAGTTCAGTCAGACTGCAGGAGTCAGTTTCACATAGAGAGGAATCCGGTCTGACCACACCGTTACTCTGCTGACAACACTGGTTAAATTTAAATCCACATAACCTTGTGACCTATGAAGGATGAGGAGTCAAAACGTCTCTGACAAACAGAAAATATACAAATATATTTTCACAGTTCACTAACTGTCTGCCAGGTGAACTTCAGAACATTTATTTTCAAACAGCACAAACTTGAAATAGAAAAGTATGAAGCTGATCTCAGCGTGACCAATTCTCTCTCATCACCCCCCAAAGAACCAGAGTCGGACATACCTGCACTATCTGGGCCCTGCAGTGTACAGTTATGGGTTTTGGGGTTTAAGGGAAGCGAGTGTTGTGTGTAGGGTGGTGATGGTGCCCCCCCTCCCTCCCTCTGCCCACTCATCCCCTGCCGCACCCCCCCACCCCACCCCTCTCTGCTTTCCCTGCTGCCTGGCTTAAGCTAATCCCATTATCAGTGAGGCGGCCTGACGCTGATGTGGCCTGCTAACTGACCAGCTGCTCCGAGTCTGGCCACCACTCGCACGCTGCAAAAAGTGTTGACGCTAAAGTCACGTCTTCGGCCACAGAGCTGCAAGAAGCGAGTCGAGGTTCAAACAACAGAAATACGTTTAATTGAACAGGAAAAGAGACAAAATGTATTTCTGTAAAATCGTGAGATCACGGGAGAGTTAGTTTGTGATCTTGAAGATCTTGAATTTGGTTTTCTCGAGTTTGATCCTGATCACGACGACAGTTTGGTGGTTTTTCTGCAACGTATAGCTGCAGGTAACCATGACAACCGTGCTGATGCTTCAGGCTATATTGGTGGCTATATCAATGGTGAAACTCAGCTGACCTCAACAGTACAGAAAAATACGGTCCAGTTAATATGAAACTAATATGAGGAATTATAAAATCAATTTACAGTCTTTTCAGAATAAAAGTCTCCCAGCTCAGCAACAAAAAGAGGGAATGTTAAACTTTGTAAGATGTCCTCTTGATTTTACTAACTCAGGCTGCTGAAGCTATCGTTATTAGCTTGATGTAAACTTTGGAAAGTATTTTTGCACTGAAGGAGGACTGTTCTACCCTAAACTGAACCGCACACCGGACTGAAAACCCCGGGGAGATACAAGAACAGAACATCCAAATACATTTGTACATGAACATCATTGTTAGGGGACAGTGTTGCCACAGGATGAGGGCTGCATCCCCATGAGGCTCGATGGGAAAGAAGACAGTAATGAATTATTAAAAACAATTCCTCATTCAGACCCTCTGATATCATGTGTTCGTGCTGAAAAGCCGTTGATATTAGCCTCTAGCCTCAAAACTCAAAATATTTGCTTATTGTTTTTCCACGTCTTGTAATAAAAGTCTGATTGTGAGACTTTTCCAGAGGGTCATCTTTTGCAGTGTGCGTTGGCTCGGAGGGCCAGCAGCCTGCCAGCCTATCAGCCACAACACTGGCTCTCCTGCCTGCTAGCTAGCTCGCTAGCCCGGACAGCATGTGGCGCGGATCCCCAAGGAAAGGCGGCGTCGGAGTTCCACAACGCAACACAATAATGCCGAGTCATTCGGAGCGTCGCTAATCCAGCTTCCCAAACAATGTGAGAGGCCCCGCGGGCTCTGAGGGCAGGTAGGAGGAGATTAGTGCAACCTGGAGACGATTCTTTGTGCTCAGTGTGGCAAACGAGCTGAAAAGTCAGTTTTAACGAGGCATTTCATCTTCATTTTACTCTGGAGACGAGTGAGAGGAGCTGACAGTTTGATGACAGCTCTTCACAGTCTGAGCATTTTTAAATATATATTTTTTTTAAATCATTTTTTCACTTGTGTACATTTTCTTTACAACTTGCACTTTCTAATGATTTTATTTCATTTCTGGAGTTTGTTTAAGATGTTAGATCACTTTCATTGGGGACACATCCCTCTGACTGTGAATGTCCACACACTTTTACAGTTTCACAGAGTCTATAGACTCAGAGATAATAAGCTTCACAAGCAACATGAAAATACTTTGGGGACTTTTTTTGCCGCCCTGAGTTCTTCCTGTCAGGCTGTTCTGACTATCTGATTTGTAAAAGTTCTGCAGACACTTATTATTATTAGGACTGAATAAAATTATCAATCACTTGGAGTCTAGTTTGTTTTACAAGTCCAGTCTTCTCTCTCTGTTAGCTCTGTTTTTGGTCTCCACCACCTCCTGAGGGAAACATCTGTCTCTTTAGCTGCTCAATGCTGCACGAGCTGAAAGAGTCAAAGATGAGCCAGTGCCTTGTTATTATTTATTATTGTATTCATGAACAACACGACGACAGCCTTTCTAATTCAAACCTTTATTATGAAAGGCTCAATGACCAACTCTCTTTATTTTATTATAAATGCAGAAAACAGCAGCTGTTGACTTCTGACACCAAACCTAATGTGAATAACTCCAGAAAATTGAAAATGAAAGTTGCGCTGAAATCATTTAAAACGTGTTATCAAACCTGCGTAAAATTCATTTCAAGACATTTCTACAGTTTATTTTTCTGTCAGTTATCAGAAACGTTAATGTGTTTTTCAGCTCAACATCTCTTCTTCGTTGGGTTTGTCGGTGATGTCAGCCGTCCTCTGGGTTCAGCTCTAAACCAACACTGATTAATAATTTATGGATCATCCCATTATGCCACTTTACACAGTTCAAAGGCGGCGCATTTGCATCCCAATTTGTTCACTGTGGTATAAAGACACGCTCAGCCTTTTTGCATCAGTATTTCTCTTATAAATGGAATTCGGGACGGTCTGTCCTCACATCAGCGGATAAAGAAGATTAAAGTGCGGGCATCCTGCGTTCCCTCCTCCTCCTCCTCCTCCTCCTCCTCCTCCATCTCCAGCTCGGCCTCAGGGCTTTGATGTGTCTCGTGATGCTTCTGAGGAAGACAGACATGAAATACAGTCGAGTTACATCCAGAGAAAAGACTCGACACGTAGAATCAGGGTTTTTATTCTGCTGAAGAAGAAGAAACAAACAAAAGGCCGATGAGGAACTACAGCAGATATTAATGAACAGTTTTACAAATCATGTCTTATTTTTCATCACACATTTTTGTCACTGTAGTCCTTTATATTGTTGATAATGTAGGACGAGTTAGTTAAATAACTGATGATACAACATGTAAACTCCACCAGATAATAACAGAAAAGATTCTTACAATAAATGATTTATTATTCCGACGTAGTATTTGAAGGTTTGCTGTTAAACCTTACAATCAAAACCATGAAAAAAATAAAGTTTGTCGTCAGTTGAAACTGTTCAAACTTTATTAAGGATTCAAAAGTTTCCAAAGGTGGCGAACATGTCGGGCTGAATTTGGGGGAAATGTCATGGAGTCTTGGTTTAGAATATTTTACTCGGTGAAGAACTGGAACAAGCGGATCCAGAATAAATAAGATGATTTCAGCAGCCGTGATAAAAAGGGAAAACTGGACGTTAACTTTCTTTTGATGCCTCACCGTTCACTTTCCTTTTCACAAACTTCTGCTCAAACCATATTCATGTGTTTCAAGTGGCTCAAACAGCATTAAAATAAAAGAGTTGCCTAAACCCTCACAAATCTATCTTTTTTGTGTGAACAAACAAAGGCGTCTCCCTTTAGTGGGTGAAAAGAATAAAAGGTTAAAAGGATAAAACTTTTTTTTTTTTCCAAAAATAAGAAAATCGACAACAACAACAAAGCAACAGGAGGTAAGTTGAGAAACGCACCATTAACATCCTGCTGAATGGCGGCCGAGCAGCATTAAATGTCACTGCATACATCTGCTTTCTGCTTTTCTTACAAATGACTATTGATTGTGAGGCTGACACATTCGGCCCCGGCTCCTTTATTTACAGGTTTTGGTTTTCAAGCTGTTTTTAGTGTGATAACGCTTCGAGCGGCGGGGACAAACAAAGGCCGAGCGGAGCTGCCGTCGCCGCTCGCTGCTTCTGGCTCGCCACTTGTTTTTGTGAATCCCTCCACATCGCCAGTATCCGGGCAGATATGTACAGTCTCCCTGCCTGTCTCATTTCAATTGGCCTCCATCTGTTTTGTCTCTCCATGAAAAGGTCTATTATGATCCTCTGCTCTTTGTACAAATGGACTACTAAGCGGATAGGGACTCACCCCCACCTCCCCGCCTCCCCCTTCATCCACACCCCCCCTCCCTGAAACATTAGCCCTGGATTCCAAGGAGCTCGTCCTGCCACTGCTTTAATTATCCAGCGCCGGCGGAGGGATCTTAATTTTAACAAGTTTTAAAATGCTCTGTCTTCAGATTCGCTGCAGAAAAGAAGCCGAGAGGGCGGGGGGAGGGTTAGCGGGCTCTTTATTAACCCTACAGTGACTAGCTAATGTGATTGAAGTGGAACCACCTGGCGGGGGGAACTGTATAGTCAGCTGCCACTGAAGACCAGCGAATGGGGAGGACCAGGTGCTGCGCTCCAGCCTCTTAATTGTTGCCATGTAATAGCTTGCTTCAGTGCACAGTACGGCTTGGGGCTAGGATTAAAAAAAGCTGTTGCTGCTAGCTAGCACACAGAAGTCCATTTTCTTTCACTACAACCCCCCCCCTTTAACCCCCCCTCCAAACACACACACACACAGACACAGACAGACACTCCTTCAGTCGTAATGAAAGAAAAAGCGAAGGGACTCAGGCAGGAGGGGATGAAAGCAGGCCAGGAGTGCTATTTTTATTTGGTTGCGTGGCTCGAGGAGGCTATCTGGGGTGAACAGCCACCGCGTCCGGGGGTTTGGATGCGTCTCTATCTGCTCCCGGATGACAACAAGGCTTGAAAGCTGCTGGATGGAGCAGAGTAACCGCCTTCAGCACATCTGACTCCTGAACCCCGGGAGCCGCTGAGGTCCAGATCTCAGCCAGGAGAGTGCACGAGTAATTCTCTCCACTCCTTCAGCCACAAAGAGAGCGTGACCCTCTGATAAGGCTGCACAGTCTTTATGATATTCTCAAATAATGTGTTTATCATAAAGACTTTTGAATACGCGTACCTATAGAAAAACACGTTTTCATTCCCGTACACACGGTCACTATTTCGTTGACCTACGACAAAAATGTTTCAGGAATAAAAAGTTGTTTTTTGAGTTTAGCTCTGCAGCCGCACAGACAGAAGGTCCAGGTCTGGACCCACGATGGCCTGTGAGGCTTTTGGTGACTCTCCTGGACTGAGGACTGGAGCTGGTCCATGGACACCCCTTTGTAGCTTCCCAGTGCGACTAAATAGTTAGGATGAGATGAATGTAGTTCTCGTACATCTTCTGCTCACGTCAACAAGCGCCGGAGCAGAACAGACTCGACCTGCAGCCCATCAGTGTTATTATGAGAACAATGGACTTAATGACTAATGATGTGCAATGTGAGAGGAAGAATCTTCAGCCCTCTGCTCTACATTCATACTTCTGGTTTGATGGCATGTTTCTCTGCAGGTTCGTCTCTATGAGTGACACCTTTCACATTTACAGATTATAGTTGCTTTAGCGATCACTCCGAACGTGGCGGTCGCAGCAGCATCTCCTCTGCAGAGTCAGACTCGGTGGGAGCGCCCGGACAGACCGCATGTAACATAATCTTCCTGAGTGTGACTGTGGCCACAGATGGAGCCGATGCACTGAGGAGGATCAGTGGGAGGGGGGCTGAGTGCTGCTGCGCTCGGGGACCTTCAGCCTCCCCCGCTGCACGGGCTGCCAGGTAACCGTCCGCTGGGCCCGGCCGCCCTGATCTCCTGCGGGACCCGGGGCCGGCAGGAGCCCGGCTGGGCCTGAAGCAGCAGCGGCGGGATTATTACAGACAACAGAACAACACGCCGAAGGTTTAGGAGGGATGAAAACCTTTTAGCTGTGAAAGAAAAGAGTAAATCAGTGCTGTCTGCATCGTACTAGTACATACGAGTACTAATGCAGGATGTCAACATATGCATCCCAGTTCAAACGCTGTTATTGTTAATGAGAATCTTTTTAATATTCTAAAATTAATACTTCAGCTTTAAGGATTGTTTACTTTACTTTATTCAGTCAACAATGACACGAAACAGAGAATCAGAGAATTTGCATTTTCTTTTGCTCGACAGACGACTTAAACGATCAATGAATTGTCAAAGAAAATATGTTTTCTGCTTCATCAACTAAACATTTCAGCACTATTTTATGGGGCTTCAACGTGTTCAATATTGAATAAATGATTCTGAAATGAATAAATGTATAAATGAAACAACGGTCTCATCCTGAGAGGAACGTGAAAGTATGCACCACATTTCATAACAACCCATCCAACAGTTGTCAAGATATTTCAGTCAAAAACGTCGACCTGTTGGTGGCGCTAGAGGAAAAGTCAGAGGATCGCCGACGTCACCGGGATTCATCCTCTGGGGGACACGAACGTCGGTAAGAATCTTCGTGGCGACTCCATTTGAAAATTGTTGAGATATTTCAGTCTGAACGGCCGCATGAGATCCAGTAGTTTGTAGTTTACGGCTTCTGCAGTCCAGGTGTCACTTACACCTGAGATCTGATCACACACCTCCTGTCTCATCATTTACAACTGCATGAGATGAATAGAGTGCATGTTAACACCAGCTGTAACTGTGGATCCAAGAGAAACATGTCTGTAGCTTTCATTTTTCTTCTACGTGAGGAATATTTAAGACATTTCTACACCTTAGTGTGCTTCCCATATCGAAATATAAAGCGAAACATTGGTAAATAACATGTTTAAGCATAAAAATGTTTGGTGAATTCACTCTGAAAATCTCTCTCTTCCTGTGGAACATTTGTGGAGCTAAAACTGCAATCTGCTGAAATCTTAAGTGCCCTCCAAAGCTCTTCTTGAGCAAAGTATAATAAGGAATTCATTTCCCCGCCCGATGTATCCTCGTACGACACACATGAAAGCATTTAATCAGAGAGAGCAGAGAAACCTGAGAGAGGAGAGAGGAATAAAGAAGTAACAATAAATTGAAATTGAACTTCAGATCCTCTCGTACGACCTCTGAGTCGTCTGTCACTCGCATCCCGCCATGTTTACAAATGGATGAATGGATACTTGCGGCTTTAATACTCTGAGCCGGCTTCATCCTGCCGGTGCTCAGCTGCCTTTGAGGGGAATGTATCTATAAAATGTCTCAGGGAGCCGTCTCTCCATTTGACAGCCCTCCGGGAGAACAAAGGCTCAGCGCTAATGCAGCGCAGATCAACCGCCTGCTCTTCTATTGAGCAAGGTGCCAAGATGCACTAGCTTTTAAAGCCGCAGCGCCCGACGCCGGCCACGAGGGACCGTCTTCAAAGCCTAATGCAAAGTGAGTCATCCACCACCCGGCTCACATTAAGTCCCCCTTTAATTCAGCCCCCTTTGGTTAATTATTTGCTATTGTGTTTTACCCATCTGAGCCCGTGTCAACAATCAAAAAATTAGTTGGGAAAGGGAGGTTTAGTGATGGAGGACGACCTAAAAGCACAGCAGCCCGGAAAAATGTGGGGCGGCGTCGAGGAGGGTGGGGGGTGGGGGGGGGGGTGCAGCCATCTGTGACCCCTGCGCCTCGCCAAACACCGACAACCAGCAGGTCCCATGTGGCCGACCGGGCTCTGCCGGGTGTCACCCTCTTGTTGCTGTTTTGTTGTTGTTATTTATTTACAGAAGCAGTCAGATGAGATGATGAGGAGAGCTTTGCCTCGGGTGCCAGGAGCAGCCAGGGAGGTGTTGGAGGAGAGTGGGGTTTTTTTTTTTTGATTTGGCAGCAACGTGGCGTCCAGCGGAGAGCCGGTCCAGCCAGCGGACAGAGGGAGAGCGAGGCCGGGCCATCTGTGGGACAGACATGGTAGACGTGTCTCGAAAGGTGCCAGGAAGTGATGGCACCGAGGCCGACTTCATCTAGACCGGATCCACGTTTAGTCACACTGGTGTGAGTCGCAGGGGTGAGGGTGACGAATCACATTTACTCTCGTTAATGTAACAGAGACGTTTTCTTTTATCTTTAATACATTTTCAGCAAGTATTGTGCTTCACTGCGTTTCAAGTTGCATCGGTCAGAACGAAGAAGACGTCTGATAAACTGTGAGAAACCATCGAAGTTCATCCTTTTTGTTTTTGTCTTTAACGAACAGGTAACATTTGACACCAACAGGGATCCTCAGGAGGATCCTCATCTTTTGTTTCACCTGAGCAGCTTCTGTGTCCTTAAAGTGGGATCAAGATTTAATAATTCCACTTTTCCAGAAAAACACTCAACAGTGATGAAAACGCTTCCAACAAGCTGATGCTTTGGGGTTTTTTTTTTTCTTCTTTTGTGTCAACCAGCATTCATTTATTTTTTTGTCCACTTGAGTTCCCCCCGTGAAGTTGTTTCCCCCAAACCAAAACAAATAGCTGAAAGGCACTAAAACCTTCAGCTTCAGTTAAATGTTGATGAACAAGTTGCTTCTTGTGTTGTAGACTGTTTCTGTGCGAAGTCAGAACGCCTGAACATCACCATGAAATGTTTTAATACTGTTGTTGTCACTATGAGCGGATGTTAAATGTTAAATACATCAAAAAAACAACACAATCCTCGTGTCCCTGCACGTCGAACACACCCTCGGCAGCAGTTTGAAGCCGCATGTAACTTCAGGAGAGCAGGATGCTGATGTACAGTGAGAGAATGTCCCTGAGGTTCAATTACCGAGCCGCCACAGGTCCTCTCAGCCTTCATTAGCCGCCTGCTGGAGCAGACACTCCTTCCACAGACCCGGTGGAGATGCCTTTCTCTCCTCTCCGCTCTCTAATGATCACACAGAACTCTGCCGTGTGCTGTTATGTGGTTTGTTAATACAGCGGGGAGGATCCTCGTCGGCCACCTCTGCGTCTTCCTGCCGCCTCGGCACGCACTGTTCCCGCCGTTCCCTCCACAACGGTTAACTAGACGCCCGGGTGTTGGCATGCCCAGACAGGGTGGAGGCTGATCAGCGCTCAGCAGGAAGGAGAGGGTCACACGGACTCCAAGATCCAGCTTTTGTTGTTGTTGCTGTTGAAGCGAGAATAGTGTCGGCTCTACACCTGAGATGCAGTCCGGTCACACCTACTGGAAGACATTTTTATTGTTTTTATTACAACACAAAGGAGAAACGAGCCAACGTCTTACAAACAACTTCAGAATAACAGGAACAAAAGGACCTATAGGATTCAGGTTCTCACTACATACACAGTTATTGCTGGTTAGCTTGCCGCGCTGCAAAAGCACCAGGTCATAAAATCCCTTCTATGGTGTGACGGGCAGCAGAGGTTACCATAATAATAATAATAATAATAACGGAAATGACTGTGACCATGTTTATGTGTTTGTCTTGACTCCAACTATAAAATGCTGCTTTAATGCCTCAATAATAAAACATGAATAATATAATACAATAAAACAGTATAACATCTCCATTCTGCATGAATACTTTAAAAAGTAGAATAATCTTATTTTCTGGTTTACAACTTTCTTTTCCTCCAGAATATTAAAAAGACACAAATTCCTCATTTTCACCGTCACTGAATATCTGACAATCTCACTGAGCAGCAATCAAGCCTCCTCTCTGTTACGGCGCCGTCCTCGTTTCCTAAACCCAAGATGCAGATGAAAATTTAATCTGCTCACTTATTCGGATAATGGAGATGGAAATTAGATTACGCCGTATCTCTGCGGCGAGCCATCTGGGACTGATGTTAACTCTCAGCCCCTCGGAGTCCTCTAGATCCACGGGAACCAGATCCGGTGTGAACCAGGTTTGAAATCACTCCATCATTATTCATGTTGTTTTCTGCAAAGGGGGGGCTTTAATTCTTCTTCACTCAATACAACCAATAGCTTTCGCTCAGTGATTGGATGTTTCCTGACCCAACTGCACCTTGGGAGTCGTAGTTAACACGGGCTCGTACCGGTTTCATGATGAGATGAAGTGAAAGTCGGTTTCCTGGTGAAATGAGACAAAATGTCCTGATAAAGGAAAACAAAAGGTGATGAAGAGTTCCCTCCACCGTATGTGTGAACATTTACCACAAAACAAACAGGAAGCTCAACATATTAAGAGAAGATTTTCACTCTTTTAGCATCCGGAGTTGGATATTTTCTTATGTATCTGTGGTTTTCAGACAAGAAACCGGCATTTAACTCAAGACTTGTTGTGATAATTTGAGGGTTGGGACAGGAACAAAGGCTGCGTCTAAAATCACTCCCATGTTCACACATTCACGACTCTCACGCACAGCCTCTATTTTAATGGTAGCTAACGTGTTTTCTAACGTAGCTATCTATGAAATGTTAGCCAGGCGGTCATCACTAGTCTCCTAATGCTGCTTCATCAACTCTCTTCACTTCTTATTCTATGATTATATGCAGTTAATGTTTGTATATCATGAGCATGTTTAGATGTGGGCAGCAATTCACGTCTGGAAGCAGCTCAAGTCAACTTTAGATGTGTTGGTGGGCGTATTTTTGGACAGAGCCAGGTGAGATGTTTCCTCCTGAATCCAGCCTTTATGCTAAGCTAAAGGCTAAACTTGAGAAACTTCTCACCTCACCCTCGGAGAGAAAGCGAATATCATATTTTGTGTTTCGTATCGGATCCTCCTTTTCTCGAATGGCTCTCGCTGTGATCGTTGACGTCCAGGTGTGATGACTCATGTGTGCTTCACCCGTCTGGGGGCTGCGTGCCTCTGTAGCTGCACCACACGGAGCCCCCCTGTGAACGGCTTCATATTTACTGGCCAATTATCTCTCCGAGGGAGGGTCGGCGTGACCGCGGGCCTCTCGAGCATGTTACAGGAAGGTCAGTGTCGTCGATGGGGGCTAATTAAGCGACCGTCGCTCAAGAGGCGGTCGAGTGTGACTCACCCGGCGCTTTACCCCTCCGAGGAATGTCTTGTTTCTTGAATTCAAGGACATATCTGCTTCTCAAAGCGGAGACTGTTTCCTCGAGCGTGCTCGACCCGTTACGCAAACACTTCAGAAAGGCCCTGGTGGGATCTCCTCCTCCTTTTCACTCACGTTCTTCGCGCTGGAAGAAACGCAGGATAATTCAAGGTTAAAGGAGCAGACGGTTGTCTCAAAGTCTGGTGGAAGATAATGACCTGTCAGAGGCCAGAAGATCTTGTGTCCTTACATCATCTTTGAGGTGAGACACTTCTCGTCATGGTCTGCCATTGCAGTAATCCCTTTGCCTGCAGCTCCATTAGGCAATGAAACAAGTTGTCCAACTGTGTGGTTGGAGGGGGTTAATCCGGCAGCAGCTCCTCTGTAAAAGGCCTCAGCTGCCACCATCCAAACCTTTTGAATTCTCTGTCAGTTTATGGGGACTTCAGACGACCCTTTCTCCCTGACCCTTATTGATTCAGGTCTGCACCGCACCCTATTCAACTCCCCAACCACCCACACACACACACACACACACACACATGCTGCCTCCAAAGAGCTCAGGCCCTCGAGCTACAACACTGGGGTGCCGTAATGTTTCAATTACTGATGCCTGTCATTGTTGGGGCGCGACAGCAGAGATCCATCTGAACACAGTTATACATTTTAGAAAAGAAACATCATATTATCTGAAGTCTCATTGTGTTTTCTCGTCAATGTTTTTGACATCAATACTGAATCAAATGACTCAGTATTGAAATGTGAGAAGAGGAACTTTCATTATCATCAGCTCCACACATCTGTTCAGCCTCTTTTAGCTCTTTGTCTGGCTCAGTCTCAGCGTACATGTTTCCTGCCCCCTTTTGGTTAAAATGTACTTATTGCAGCTTTAATGTCCCCAAAAAATGGAGGGAAAACACAACATCTGGTCTGTCACTGAAGATCAGGGTCCTTAAAGTCAAAAAATGTGATTCAATCTGATTTTAACTGTAGAAACCAGCCACTTCTGGTTCCAAAACAACAAGAAACCAACGGGGGACGTCGCGGTGGGCCACTTCGGTTTTGTGTATTTCAGTGAAAACGATTAATCGATTATCAGAATAGTTGCTGATTATTTTTCTGTCTAATCTTTTAGAATCTAGAATTCATTTCAATTCAATTTTCACAACATAATCCACATTAGTTTCATGGGAAAACATCATTCCACTTATGACAACATTTCTGTGTGATTTCCCATGTGACAGTCACTCTAATGGAAGACATGAGCTTTACTCTACCTACCATCTGAGACAAACATAGCTCCACCCGTTTCTGCAGAGGGGTCAGAGGTCACGGACAGCCGCGTGAGCAGGCGGAGGTTCAGCAGAGACGAGCTCAGAGTGTTTGATACGAGTGTGGCGGCCTCAGAGATGTCCGTTTACTTAGAAACAAACCTCACAAGGTCACTACTTCAACCGCTCTCCCAAACAGACGCACGTGACTTGAATGCCTCTGTCTGGGATCAATACTCGCCCGAGGGGGTCTCCTCGCTCCTCCTGAGTCCGTGTAACTTACCGGCTGCTCGTCCATCAGTGGCTCATTTCTGCGAAACCGAATCTGAAAAGCTCTGTTCCTGTGGAGATCAAGGACCCGGGTCTGTTTTAAATCAATTACAGCAGTGACATGCAGGCATCCGGGACAATGATTCTGCTAATTGAAGTTTGTCTGTCGTTATTTTTAAAACACACAGATAGTTCAATGCAGAGAACGGAGCTTCTTCTTTTTTTTTTGTCTAACAAAGCTTTTAGGATGACTCACAACATAAAAGCGAAGCCACAATGTGTTTCAGTTTAATGCCAGCAATCATTTTGTTTGGAGTGGGTGTCAATTTTCTGAAAAATGGCAGTTTAAAGTCCTCATTTAGGCTTTTTATATAATTGTCATAAAATGTTGTGATACTGTACGTTGTTAAAATGTGTGGTTTTGTGATGAGGCTTTGGTTGCTATAGCAGCCGAACTGGTAAATGCTCTCCTGTGAGCCCCCCCCCCCCCCCCCCCCCCCCCCCAAATTCAGCCTGAAGCATCCGATGAATCATGAAGCTGCAACTCAACAGTTCAGACGTTCACAGAAGTGCTCAATGTTGGACATCAACAGCACCTTATATATTTATTTAGGTATTTATTTAACGTTTCTGACAATCTGATAATCCAAAAGTGTCTCAAAGACACGCACAAGATGAATTCTGGTATAAATCTCCTCCAGAAGACGCAGTTCCTTTGAGGAGACTTCTGTTTGCATGTGTTGCTTCTACGCTGTCTAGTGTTGGTTCCAGTGTGTTTAGCAGCATCTTTCCTTGAAGCTATGACTGTTCTGAACACACTGAGCACACAAAGGTGGGGAAAAGATGTCTGTTGCGTATTCGCAGGGCGTCTTTGCTCGACTTGCCGTAGAAACGCTCTGTTTCGCGTTGAAAGGTGACATAAGGGATGTCTGATTGTGTGGAGGTATTCCAGGCTCACTCTGGAAGCTGGAGCTGGAGGACGTGGCTAGGAAGAAAGACATCTGGGCTACCTTGCTTTAGCCTGCTGTCACCATGACCTGCACCCGGATAACTAGGAAAAACTAGGAACATGGAGACTTCTCCAAGACAAAGAGACAGGAAACGATCCAGAGGGTCAAGAAACAAACAAACGTCCAGATCAGTCAAACTTATTTGGAGGAGAAAACAAATCAGTGAAATTGTTCCCCAAACTGTCTTTGTAGACCTCCATCACAGTTTACAGACGGACTTCTGGTCCAGCTTTGACCTGCTGCACTGACTCTCAGTTAGGGGTCATAATATCTCAGCTTGGCTCAGCTTCAGTTTGACCTCCAATAAAAGTGTTTTCTGGATAAACTGTTGGCTTGTTTTCATCCTCTGACTGCTCGTCAGTTCAGATTGGGCGATCGCCCCAAATTAAATCATTTAAGGAGGATATTGGAGACATTTGTGTTTAAGCTTTTGTCCATTCTGGTCTCATCAGTGCGTCTGAACCACCAGACCGCTGGACCCCTCCCTCCGTCCCTGACCCCTCCCTCCGCCCGGTGGCTCAGGTGTTCCTCTGCGCGGCCTTGCGGAGGTTTCTTTCAGAGATTGGTCATGCCTCGGCCGGGCTGCTGCGCCGGCGCGTGCCAGCTCACCGAGGAGGGCCAGACGGCTGCTCGGCCCGACAGCCTGCCGCTGTCAGCCAGGGGCCCGGGAGTCACCGTCGGCCCTGGCAACCAGCCCCCGCCCCCGCCCCCATCCAGGGACAAGAATAGGCAGCAACCCCCCCCCCCCCCCAACCTCCTTTCTCTCTGCAGGCTTTTCATTAGCAGCAGTCATCAGGAGGTTAGGACTGAATGAGACAACACACACACACACACACTCAGTCAGTGAGTGTTTAACTGTATTGACTTCACAGTTTTTAACCTTATTCTTTATTCTTATTGTCCTTTTATTGAATTAATGTACATCTCTGTTGTTTGCTGATGCATTTACACAAGATATCGGCCGCACACTAAAAACGAACTCTAATCTCGTTAAATGACAGAATGATAATTGTATTAATAAATCATCTGTTTGAGAGCATCTATTCTTGTTTCTTAATATTGTTTTGTGTGTGTGTGTGTGTGTGTGTGTGTGTGTGTGTCCAGCAGACTGGCAGCATCAGGGAGGATCCAGGCTCATTTACATAATTATGCCGCTTGCTTCCTGCAGTGGAGAGGAGAGGAGCTGCTGTGACCTCTGATGACCTTTCATCAGCTGCTCCAGGACTCACACACCTTCACAGCCAAGACCTGAACCAGATCCCCGACAGCGTCCCCCAAAAAACACAGAAACACTGCATCACAGGCTGCTTCGTTTCCTGTGAGTCTCTCGTGCGTATGTGGGCAGTTTGAGTGGTGGACCCCGCCACTAACAGTGACAACTACCAAACACAGAAGTCATTACAGATTACAGTGAATGGCTATTGTATCAGAAACTCTCTTTATAGTAGTTTTGATTGTTGGTGGCGGAGTCCGCCATTCCCGGGCTGTATTCAGGTTGCCTTCACGCACACGAGGGATTCACAGGAAACGTGAGCAGCATGTACCAACTTAACTGTTACTGCTGATGCTAACTTGCTAACATTTTCTACTGCAGACGGATTCACATGAGACGCGTTCAACTGGCGAAACACAAGGTGGCTTTTATTGTGAAGTCACTGCTCATCAGAAATGCTTTTGGAAAACAAGACAACGGTCATTTCAGTCATTTCCTTGACAGTGGATCAGTTTTAAATATTGCAGCCTTTGATGGAAGAATAAGTTATAAGTTATATTGCTCGTGCGCTGCGGTTGCTTGTGGCAAAATGGAAAAAATGTCAGATTATTATTGGCCGACTTATTGATTAAAAAAGTTTGTTTGGCTGCGCTGTAAACAGATACACCTTGTTTTTCCAGGTGTAGCTGCTCAACAAGTGTTTGCTGTGGCATCAAACCACGCTCGCTGTTGCCACGGCAACCACAGGTGTTGCCAGATCAACCAGGACTAAAATGTACATCTACAACTTTAAGTTTTAGAAATGAATATTCAGACCTGAGTGCTGTGGTGGTCCAAACTGACGGCGGTTTAGGAGTTCAAAAAATTCCAAATCTTCATATTTTGTGTAGAGGATCAACCAAATTTAAATTCAAAATGCTAAATCTGTGCTCAGATTCCTTTGTAGGCAGGCTGTCCGTCTGCGTCCTGCTGGTCTGTTGTTTATCCAACGCTATTCGTCGCACGCGTCTCTGCATCGACGCTAAACAGCCGCGTTTGTTTTTTCATGGCTGACTGTGAAGCCAGATTTCAGCTGAACCAGAATCAGGTTTCCGACGGGGAGACGGGCTTCAGTTTGCTCATTAGAAATTCATTCTGAACAGCTTGTTATTATCTTTGGCCTCTGGATGTGTGAATAGATTTACAAGCATTAGGGCCGGGGCATTGTGTGGGGCATGTGTGGAGGAGGTCCTGGCCCCTTTGTGTTTGCCAGGGCCCTCAAATCAGCTGCCCCCTCCCTCCCCCTCTGCCCCACCCATTACCTCAACCCTCTGAACAAAAGCTTACAGAACACACTGATGTTTTGCAGGATTTTAGGAATTACAGAACAGACGCGTGCTTTCAACCACAGCAGATGCAAAAATCTGTTCCCCGGTTTCCAGAGATTGACAGAGTTCACACAGACACAGAGTTCGAAACCCGTCAATACAAACCAAGCGATAAGATGACCACAAGACGGCAAACACGCGACAAAAAAGTGAACTGGGTATGAAGCTTAAGTGCTGTTTAAATATTAAACTGAACTGTGTCCTGAAGTACTGAAAGTCGGGAGTGAATTTGTTCAGGTTCTTGTCTTGTCAGCTTATTTTTTGATCAGAAATGAAGTTACTTAATTAGGTTTTTGAACGGCTAGAAGTAGACAAACATCAGAGTCCAGAACGAGTCGAAATGTTGGAAAAGTAGCCCAATTTTAAACATATACCAGATAAATACGCATGTGCCAGATGCAGTCAAAGGAAGACATTAGAATAAATCAAACTTTCTACGTGTTTGTGTGTCTGAAGAAGGAAAGAAAGTACGATTCAGTCTGTTTGTGGATACTATAAACCCAACAGAGTATATTTCAACAACTAGACCTCTACGACTGGAACTCCTCTCTCCTCTGAGCTGCTCGCTCGAGTTAATTAGCTTTCCCACTTTGAGAGCCTTTCGAGTCAACAAGGCGATTAAGGTTTTACTTGAGCCGTTCTAATCAGAGGGGAGATGGGTATCAGAGCCAGCTGTATCCTGGTCTGTAAAGCTGATCAGCAGTCATCTGCAGACCCCGACCTTGGACATGATGTCCATTTACATGACACACTTCATCACGTTTACGGATAAATGTTCTCGAGCTTCGGTTCAGACAGAACAGGCGCTGGAAGGCGGGAAAACGTGCTTTAAATCAAACAGGGAATCAAAGTATATTTCCACAGTATCTGCAACACACAAACATCACATACCAGCTGTTTGAAAGGTCCAAGTGTTTGAATTCCTCACATGTAATGAATCTTTGTACACACTGAGGCACTGCTTTGAGTGCTCACTCAGTCTGGAATTTAAGCAGCGCTCACTTTACCTTTTGTGATCAATGTTACAACAAGGACATCGGCACTTATTTTCACATTTTAAGACCACAGAGGATGTTGATACTCATCACTTCTCAACACTCAAAAGGACGGTGTCGTAGAAATAGAAGAAAATATTATATATATATATATATATATATTAACTACACTGCAACCTGTGAAGGACAAATATATGAATGGATTCTTCCCTGAATGAGCTCAGAGGCAGTTTGGATTGAAACATCCACAATGATAAGCGGACCTTGATCGGTGTGTGAGACCCGAGCTGGAGCTGAAGAACGGAAAGCGGCCAAGAAGCAGAAAGGAAGTTTAAAAGGCGACAAAGTCCCACCCACTCTGTTGTGATTGACAGGAGGCCTGTTGGACGCGACAAACATGAGGATTTGTCACTTTAAGTTTAGAAGTCTGCAGCAAACACTCTCCAGGCAGCTTCGCCTGCACTTCAACTGTTGCTGTGTTTGTGGCCGCCTCTCGCCGCTTGTTCCTCTCCACTTGTTGACTCTCGACGCCACGCTCGCCTGCCTCTGACACCAACACCTGCCGGCCTGGAAAATGCCCCCGAGGTTTGTTTGACTTACCTCGGCCTACGCAGCGAGGCAGCGAGGCCGTGTTTACTCTGTCTGCTGCTGCCTTTTTCTTTCTTTTTTTGTCTCTTTGTTTGAGCGTGTTGGAGATAAGAGGAGGCGCGTGCAGGGCGGCCATGATGGAGGAGGAGGAGGAGGAGGAGGAGGAGGTGAAGAGATGTGATGTGAGAGATAACTGGAAAACATGAGAGAGCAGGTGTGATGTAACTCACCACCTACTCATCAGGAATTTATATTCTCCAAACAAAAACTGACATTCGTACGTTTGAATAATCCATCGTTTTTTTAAGGTGTTTTCACATATTGGACGGTGCTCCTGGTGGATGTGGTGAAGAAGTCTGTCCCCTGATGGATGAATACATGATTATAAGCATGATGGATGATTGGAAGAATGTTACCCTGGGTGGATGTACGATGGATGGGTGAATGGGCATTTGGATGCTGAATTAAATGATGGGTGGATGAAGGGATGATGGGTGGATGATATATGTATATATATTATGGGTCATGGATGGATGAATGACGGACGGATACATTTGTAACAGATGGACGGCCTGGAAGCGATGGGGCTGATGGGAAATGTAGTCGTAATGCTAAGAAATGCTAATTTAGCACTAACACTGAATGGAATTATTGTTTTATTGTTAATGTAAACTTTTCATCAAAATAACAATAAAATACAAAAACAGAAGCTTTAACGTCTATAAATGATGCTGTTTGTCTTTAATATGAACGTCCACACGCTGCAGGTAAACAAAAACACGTTCATTTGTCCACACACACACACACACAGGGTGTAACGTTGCTCCCTGTCCTGGACTAACAGCATTAGAGAGCAGTGGATGTCTGATTAAACCAGACAAATTGAATCACGTCGTGTCGCTTTCACGTCTGATAACAAGTCGTCTGACATGAAGGAAACACAGCAGCAGCAGAAAGACGCAGATGTGAGGAGGAAACACATGAACACCGACCGACCGACCGAGAAATTCCCAGTTTGGCGTCCATCTTTACATACAGTGTATTGTTAGCATGCTAACAAATGCTAATTAGCATTCAACTGTACAGCTGAAGCTGATGGGAAGTTTTGCGGGTATTTGACCATAAATCAAGAATCCTGACCTGATGGTGGCGCTACATGAAAGATAAGGGAAACACTTCACTAAACGACAAAAGGCTCAAGCTCACCGGGGATCACCAACGTGGTGGTTTTATCCTCTGGGAACACGAATCTCTGTGCAAAATGAAAATCGTGACAATCCGTCTAATAGCTGTTGAGACATTTCAGTGGTAACGAATCTAAAAAAATTCATTACAAGAAAAGACAAAGACAGAATAAACGTGTGATCTGGAATAAAAGGGACCATATTCAGTGTTCAGCTGCGAAACATTCATGTTCTCATGTGCTGCAGCTCTGACAGCTGCTGCTTTCTGTTCAGACTCTGTTGTCTTTATTTCTCTGCAAACGCTGCTGTCGTGATTCATTATAGACACAGTGTGTTTAACTGTGTGTGTGTGTGTGTTAATGTGTGTGTGTGTTATCTGTAGCTCTTATCTGCAGTCTGCTCCCCAGCTGGCTTACACCTGTCAGAGCCACACAAGGAGGGAGACTCTGTGTGTGTGTGTGTGTGGTAAAAGCTGCAGACGGAGAGAAAGTGCCTGAGTGAGTGTGATGGTGGGGTTAAGGTGGAGGTGAGACAAAAGGTTTCCATCCAGATGTTGTGAAAATTTACAGCAATTTCTCCATAAAAAAAATGGCGGAATATAAGAAAATGTGTGAGTTTGTTTTTGTCACCATTTGTTCCGTCAGTAACTGTAACCGTAAGTTCTGGTGAATTATTAAATTTCATTACTGCTTAAAACATATGGAAGCTTTTGTCGATTCATCTCTTCTGTTCACATACAGTATTTATGGAGGCTGAAGAGCGTCACAGGGATGCTGCAGGGACGTTAGCATCGCCCTGGTTCCCTCGAGAAAAAGCCAATGGGATTTTGGATTATTGCAGAAAATAAACTCTGTGGCCAACAGAAGTTTATGATACTTAAATGTTTTGTTCAGCAAGATAATCTTCACTAATGAACTCCGCTGTTATGATTTTTGAAGTGTAAATGGAATCGCCAGAAGTAAAAAGCTAACGGCTATAAACAAACTACACCACGGTCGCATTACTTCAACGTCACCACCACTGAGCTTCACTTTGAAGAGAATATAGACAGATAGATATACAGTATAAACACAACGAGGCTGTAAAGGCGGACTAGTGAGTAGATGAGTTTCCGTGTTCAACATGAAGACGATAATGTCCCCGACAACCTCTGTAGTCTCATTTAGCCGCTTGTTAGCAACCGCCTTTATTAAGACACGTAAAAGCTTCAGACTTCACGAGTGGGGGGGTATCTACTGACGTATTTTACGTCTTAGGACAAAACGTTGAAATCTCTTAAGCTTGTGTTAACCACAGACCTTTTTTCAGGCATAGTTAGCTAGTTTTAATATTCAATTTACAGCTAGCTTTTAACTACTTATATATACAGTAAGCTGGTTTGAATTACTTTATATACAGTAGCTAGTTTGAACTACTTAATATAGTAAACTAGTTTGAACTACTTTAAACACAGTTAGCTAGTTTTAATACTTGAATTACGGCTAGTTTTTAACTACTTTATATACAGTTAGCTAGGTTGAACTACTTAATGTAGTTAGCTAGTTTGAACTACTTAATGTAGTTAGCTAGTTTGAACTATTTGAAATAGTTAGCTAGTTTGAACTACTTAAAATAGTTAGCTAGTTTGAACTACTTAATATAGTTAGCTAGTTTGAACTACTTGAAATAGTTAGCTAGTTTGAACTACTTAAAATAGTTAGCTAGTTTGAACTACTTAATGTAGTTAGCTAGTTTGAACTACTTGAAATAGTTAGCTAGTTTGAACTACTTAATGTAGTTAGCTAGTTTGAACTACTTGAAATAGTTAGCTAGTTTGAACGACTTTACTACCCTGCAAAGCTCTTATTGGTTGATTGTTTCTCCAGTCAGCTTAACTGGCTGTCAATGGGCACCAACACCAGACCAGTTTAAGACAGGCCCGTTTTTTATGAGTTACTGGTAAAAAAAGATCTAAGCAAAACATCACAAATAGTAAATTAGGCTCCTTAAAGTTGCTGCTACACATCTCTGTGAATGATGGCAGCCATATATCAGCGTTTTAGAGCAGCTGAAAGAGAAGAAGACAGAGTGGAACTGCAGGAATGTCTTTCAGATGCAGGAATGTTTTATGTGCTTTGACCCGCAGGTGACCTCTAATCTGACCTCTGACCTCTGCCCTAACACAGTACACACTGCTCGCTCTTACAGTGTGTAGAAATCAAACTCTTCTCTCTACAGGTTCATCCTGTTTCACATAAACACAAACCAAACCAGTTCACTTCTTTAATATTTAAAGTCAGCTGTTTACATTCTGTATATATATATATATTTTTTTTTTATAATAACTACCAAATAGTAACGTATATAAAATATGGTAGTTAAAAGTAGCTCCCCCTTGACCGGCTACAACATTAATAGTAATGTTGTACTAATAATAATCGAGTAAAGTACCTCAAATTTGTACTTAAGTGCAGTACTTGAGTAACTGTACTCAGTTACATTAAACCACTGGCAACACCATTACACGTTGGTTTTTTAAGGTTTTTTGAGGCTTTTTTCAGATATTTTTAGACCAAAACAATACATTAATAAAGAGTTTTTAATAAATTTAAGAGTTTTGTATCATGTAAAGACATGAAATATTGGGGGGGGGGGGGGGGGGGGGGTTATGGCCTCAGTGTCTAAACTCCTGGCTGCTTTTCAAACAGCATTTAAGTTGATTTGTGGTTTATATCCAGCTGTTAAAGCAGCTGTTAGTGTTAAAAGCACCCAGAAGACATACAAGACAAGAGGAATAAAAACTGTTTCTCAGTTTGGTTTTTATTATTTTTGGACATTTAGCAAAATACTGCAGAAACATCCAAAGCAGTATAAGAGCTAACGGTTACAAAGAAACCAAAACAAAAATACAAAATGAAATAAAATCATGATTGCATTCAGTTATTATTCAAGAGCGGCTGATAAAACTCATTGATTGCTATAATGTCACTTGAACACACCGTCCTCACGCCGTTTCAATATAAGTTAAAGAAAATAAAACAATTTGGCTACATCATGAAAAAACACAGCAACAGATCACAGAGACCACACGGAGCAATAATTTACACAAATAATTTAATAAATACATAAATAAATAGAAAAAAAGGAGTTAGATATACTGTATAGTGGTAATACAGAAGGCTTTGTAAAAAATAATAATCATATTATACCCAGCCAGTGATAAATAAGTGATCAAAAAACAATCAGATCAGTTCAGTTTAAGGCAGTTTTACAGCAGGAGTTTCTAATCCAAAGGCATTACCGGCTACACTAGTGTTTACTCTTTTTTCTTTTCAGGCAACAGCTACTGATCCACGGATCCACAAGCTATGTTAAAGCTAATCAGAGTGATGAGATAAGGTCTTTTCGGGCGCGTGATTTCTGGTCTTTTATCGGCTACAGGTCGTCCCCTCTCTTAGGTCTAGAAGCTAATAGCACTTGTGCAGAGATGCTAGAAAAATAAATTAACAGTCTAACTTGAATATGATGTCAGAGATCCTTTAAAGGGGGGGGGGGGGGGGGGGGGGGGGGGGCATTATAGGCCGGGGTTCAAACACACACCCAGAACCTGCTGAAGTGTCCTTGAGCAAGGCACTGAATCCCTGCCAGCTGCAGGTGAGCGGCTGACCTCTGACCTCCACAAAGGGGTGCATGTGACATTTAATGTTTGCTGTAGGAGTTACACTGCAAAGATATCTTGTAATGTCGTCTTTTACCTCACAATGTGCCCAGAAATGGTGACGCCAGTAAGAATTACTCCTTATTCTTACGTGATTTGTGCATTTTCTTGAATTAACATCCCCAAAATAAGAACAAAAATAGAGTTCAGTGTGTTAACATTCTTCAAATTTGATAACAGTAAAATAAATAACTCTCATCAACCATGAAGTCAACCAGAGTTACAGCTTCTCACCAAAGTGCCATATATTTTCACTCGACTTATGAAAGTCAGATTTTAGGAGCACAAACTTTAAGAACATTTTTGCAGTGTAACCCTAAAAGCTCTCAGAAACAGCTGGACTGTGTTGTCTTGTTATCTGACAGGGTGAAGGCAGCCTAAAGTCCCGGATCAGCAGGCTGGACGGAGCGGCATCTGCAGCAGGATCACCTGCCGGTTCTCGGACGGGTGGCATTTGTTGATGTGTCTGGTGAGTCCCGGGGAGCTGTAAAAGATGGCGGGGCAGTATTTGCACGGGTACACCTGTGAGGAGTGCAGCAGGCGGATGTGCCGCTCCTGGCTGCCTCTGTTGGAAAAGTTCTCCCCGCAGACCGGACACAGGTGGCAGGTGGAGGAGCTGAGGTTCAGCGGCGCGGCGCTCGGCTCGCAGGCCGGCGCGTCCTCGTCCTCCGCCGGTTTTGGGGAGCCGTGCTGAGACGCCAGGTGCTTCCGCAGGTACGCTTGGCGCTTAAACTTTTTCCCACAGTGATTACAATCATACAGCCCTTCCTCTGAGCCGGACTCGGACGGCCCGGGGCTGGGTGTGTCCCTGTCACTAGAATCCTTCGCTTCATCCGGTGCTGTCTTACCGGACGCGGACGCCTTGTCGCTCTCCAAATGTGGCACACCGGGGGCTCCGCTCTGCGGCTTCGGTTTGTGCCACCGCCGGTGCGAGGCAAGGTTAGCCGGGCAGCTGAACACCTTGTCGCATTCCGGACACCTGTACTCAACCCGGACTATCCGGGAGCACTTGTGCTGCGCCAGAGCGAACGGGTCTGCGTAAGCCTCCCGGCACAGCTGGCACACGAACTCGCCCAGCGGGTTGTTGTCACCTCCAGGCGGCTTCTGGTCCACCGGCGCCTCTTTAATCTTGAGCCCGAGAACCGGAGATGTGGTGACATCATCCTCAAAGTGCAGTTTCCGGATAGCTTTGGTTTTCTTAGACGGTGGTTTGCTTTTGCGCTCGGTGTCGCCGGACTGCCGTTTGGTCCCGGCGGTGGGGAGCGTCCCGGTGGATGCGGCGCTGGTGTCGGTGCGGCTGCTGTTGCTGGAGCCGATTTTCAGGTCCACGGGGGCGAAGAGGTGATCCAAAGCGGTGAGGGCTGCCGGTGTGGGGAAAGACTCGGCGGAAACCGGTGATCCGAGGTTGAAGCGTCTCTCGAAGTAGGAGCGGTCGTGGTCCTGGCTGACGGGGCGGGTGGGGCTGTAGAGCGCTTGGTACACCGCCTCCGGATTTCCGAATTGCACCGGTTTGACGCCCTGCTCCGGAGCCGTGGCCACCGCCCCGCAGGTGGGCGTAGGCGTCTGTGCGCGCACCGGGACGGAGGCGAGAGGCGCGGATGAGGACGGCGGCAGCGGCGGCGCATCAGCCGCTGTTTGCTCCGCTTCTTCCTCGTCGGAGCGGACCCGGTAAGACACCGGGTTGGTTTTCTTGTTCCTTTTCACTAGAAACCCTCTCGGCATGTTCGCGCTGGACGGAGAGCTCGAGGCACTTTGGGCAGAAGAGATCCACTTTCAGCCGCTCGCGGACAGAAACATCTGATGCGTCTTGTTGTTGTTGTTGTTGTTTCCTTCTGCCGCTGATCCTCTGTTCTCCTCCCGAGGTGCTTTCACCACAACATAGCTGCACTCTTTTTAAGGCGACACGATGACATTGTTCACGTCCCCCCTTGTTGCCTCATCCCCGACCAATCAGAAGGAGCCGAGGTCCCCCGTGGATTTGGGGAGAGGGTGTGGGAGGATGGAGAGGCTGATGGAGGGGAGGAGGGGGGTGATGGAGGGAGGATTTGCAGATTGCAAAGCAGATGTACCTGAGGGTTTTATTGTGTTTCACCCCCCCTACACACACTCTCTCTCCTCCGCCTCCTCCTCCTCGTCTCGACCCGGGCACACGCCAGGAGCCTCCTGCTTTTACGGTCTGATGAGTTTGTATAGAAATCTACACGTGCCTCGGCTTTATGTGTCTCCTTTGGGTGGTGGGGGCTCTGATTTGTCCAAAAAGACATCCGTCCACACAACGGCGTCAAGAAGAAGTGACTGGAAAAAATAACGGTGAGGAAATGTGGAAAATGTAGGAGTGCTGGCTGGAAGTCAAGACCCAGTGAAGCAAAACAGCAGAACTCAGACGGAAAATTAAGACCAAAAAAGAAATGAAAGTGAACATGAGGTCGGGTTTAAATCAGAACAAGTTATAATACTTCATTTACTTAATGTTCAGGACTCAAGACTTTGGCTTCAGATCTTAGAATTTAAGACATTCACAGACTTTCCAGGAGAACTAAAGATCCCAAAAGCAGATTTGGGACGCGTCTTTACGCACTGGGTGATGGAGTTTAATTCGGCCAACTACATCAGACAAATAACCAAACAGCAAACAAGCAAACAAACATTGCAAACCACTGTGGCACTGCAGCTTGTGCGCTGGCGTGACAGTTAACTCCGGACATATGAATCCGTCATTTTACGCATACATAATTAATAGCGAGAGGAGGGTTTCCTGCTTTGCATCACAATGGCTGCGCTTGTGCAAGCTGTAGACCCGCCGTGACTGAAAAGGAAATTGCACAGTTGAAAAAAAAGGAGAAGAAGTGGGGGCCCCAAAAAGCAATCTGGCCCCCAGATACCGACGGCGCGTGCTGTGCGTAATCAGTGTGCTTTTTCTGTGTCTCCAAATGGGGCAAACCGAGATTATCTGCCAGTTTAAACACAGCAAACCCAAGTCCTGCAGGTCAGATCTGACCCGGCCAGCCGGATATGAGTCTGTCCTTCACCGCGAGGGATGACGGGATGTCACATGGGGTCGGTGCTGAGCTCGAGACCGCTGAGATGTTGTGTGTAGTGTGTAAAAGCTCCTGATCAGATCGATTTGGTCACTGAAATACAACCAATTATCATTCATGTGCTGCAACAAGTCATTATCGATTAGAACTGCCTCGAGTTCTTATTTTCCTTCATTGCTCCTGTTGGTGTTTTTGAAATGGATTTCTGGGCTAAAAGCAGTTTACACTCCGTTTAAATCTTTTACATTTTACAGCTACATCCTGTCCATTATTAAGTCCTGACAGTCTTTTCTTAAAACCAGTGTGGTGAGATCATTTCAACCCGTTTCCAATATAAATCCACCTGTTTCAAGAATTTCCTTAAATGAAGTGTCATTTTTCTAGATTCTAGTGCAGCAAACTGCCTCAGTCTGTCTTGTTTTTCAAGATAAAGTCCCTCATTTATAGAAAATCCCTGAAACAAGTTGATCTTTACTGGAAACAGGTTGAAATAATTTCGTTCAATTGTTTTAAGAAAACAAGACTTTCAGAAGCCAAAAACAGACATAAATATTATTTTGCAGTGGATGAGTTTTGTTTTACATTTCATGTAGTTTGTGTTTAAATCGAAATATATAATAATATAATGCTCAATAACTGCTGGAAGTGCAGTAAGGTTACCATTAAAGGTACTGTATGTACTACAGAGTACTGTATCAGTATCAGAAAGAACAGGAGGTATAAACTTATACATCTGTCTTCGTTTGTATCTTAGATTGTATTATTCTCTGGGGATCTGCATCGTTATATGACCACGACACGTTAAACGTCAGTGGTCAGACATGAATGTGTGACTTCACACTGTGACACCAGCAGCGTGCGTTTCTCAGCCTGCGGGCTGTTTGTAGGTGCGGACATATGTTGTTGTGTGTGCGGTTATTTTCCCGACAGGCTTCAGCTCAGCCTCATTAGCATACAGCTGTAGAGTGACACCCTCCTCCTCCTCCTCCTCCTCCTCCTTTCATCTCCAGCCGCTATAAGGGCCGTGTGATTGGTCACGCTGCTGCAGAGTCACTGAGGGGAGAGTCCAAACTCACAGTTACAGTTGGCACATTATGGAGGAGACACAAACCCTCATTTCACTTGTATTAAACACTGTGTTACTGGGGAAATTCCATCAAATGAAGGAACAAATCAAACGGACTTCACATATCAACCAACATTTCAGTGACTTCATCCACTGGAAGTCCTTTCATTTGATGCAACAGTAACATGAAGTGTTTCCAGTTAGTAAGGAACAGATTCGTTTGCAGCGTTTACTGAACTCATCAAATTAACATATTTTATTGAAAGATACTAATTTGATCAAATGAAGGGACTTTTTTGACTAAAAGGGACAAATTAAAGTGATTAATTAAAGGACTAATTCAACATTCTTGGAAAATTCATGAAAACTCATTTGCTTTCACTCCAATCTTCTCATCTAATGTGGAAATCTTCCTTTAACAGAGCTAGTAGCAGTACTCGTTGCTGCTGTGAGTAAAAGTAGTAGAATTAGTATTAATAGTGGTATCAGTAGTGTTAGTAGAAGAAGTAGAATATTCCACATATGCAGTAGTACTCCCCAACACCTGGAGACACACTGACGTGTAAAATCAGTTCCTCTTTAAAGGTTCCCTGAGAAGGTTTTGACCACTGGTCGAGCTCTGGAGCGACGCTTTGTTTGTATTGTGGAAACAGAAGCATGCAGGCGGAGAGATTCACATTCCTTACCGACGGTTTCATGCTGTTCGGGTGGTCGACAGTTGGTGTGCAGCGATGTGCCGACAAAGGCAAGGAAGAAGAAGAAGACTGCGAGCAAGTAAACAATGCAGAACTGAAAACAATCAAAATATCAGCTTTGTAAACGTTTCATGAAGAATAAAGGACATTCAACATGTTTGACCTCAAGGACAAACAGAAAACTGCACGGGCACCTTTTCAACAACAACATGTGTACGTTTATTCTGCGCTAAGAAGCTTTGCTAACTTGGTGATGTCACTGATGATGTCACAGCTGACCCGGGCAGGCGAACATGGGCAGCAGGTTGCGGTTGTAGGTCAGATATTTCACGGCGCTGCTCCTCAGAGACGCTTTAAATCTGTCCAGAGGGACGGGGACGTTTGAGCCGCTGGCGTCCTCCATCACTTGCTGCCTGGACTCGTCCTCCTGCAGAGACACACAGGGTTATAAATATTTCTCTAATTTTGTTCAGCCATTTACGACTGTATTCAGTTTCATAGACATAGACATTTTTTCTAAATAGTATAATAATCAAACTCAAACTTATGTTGGGGACAGAAATCAAAGCACGGACTGTAGTGGAGGTGATCTGCTGAAGCTCCCGCTCGAAGTCGGAGAATCTGTCGTGATATACGGCCAAACACCAGCTCTGTCTGAAGAAACTGCAGGAGACACACATTCATACATTGCTGCTGATAACAGCCGGCATGTCTTCAGTACGTCACATCCGTCAGCAAATTCCAGATTATTACTGTTTATTACTAAAGTACAAGTACCTCAAAATTGCACAGTAGTTAATTTCCACCACTGGTAGTTATTATATATGAATAACACGTCATTCTGTTTGACTTTTGATACTTTAAGTACGTTTACTTTTGTAGTTTTACTGTAGTAGGACTTTGAATGCAGGACTTTTACTTGTAATGGAGTATTTTAACATTGTGGTATTGGTACTTTTACTTAAGTTTAAGTACTTCTTCCACCACTGGCTATCTGCAGAGCCGACACCACAAGAGGTAATTGAGAAACTGTCTCCCTTTGTGATTTGGGTGAACCGACCCTCCAAATAAAAGGACCCAAACACACAAACACACCCAGGAGCTACACTAACTGTGTTTGCTGAATAACCTCCAGCCGCCACACGGCCGATCAATTATTTTAACGGCTCACGATGCTCCGTCAGCCTCCACAATGACTTTACAAGTCAGCTGAGTGAGCGGCGTGACGAGGAATCAGCCTCTGCGGCGGGGAGGCTCCGGCTTTGTCTCGTCCTGGACCGACCACAAAGACAGATTGGGGAGCTGCATAAACAGATTAGGAGGCAGGGGACAATAGACGTCCATATCTGGGGGTCATTTGTGTTGAAACCTCAGAAGCAGGTCACCCACTGTTTGACAAACACACACACACACACACACACTGCAAAGTCACACCAGCAAACACACAGACAGCACGAGGACAAAAGACACTGGAGGCCTAAATCTCTCTCGCCTGTTCAGACCACTTATGTGTTATTTTGACGTGTGAGGTCATCAGTCAGCAGATTGCAGGATGGGAAGTTTCACTACCTGCAGCTTTCTGAAAACATCTCTTCCTTCAGACACAAAGTGGCTTCAGAAACAGTCAAAGTGGCTCGTTCTATCTACAGAAGCTGGTTATGAAAGCAGCTATTTTTTAAAAACCACCTGCCGTCTGTTACATTTTGGTACCAAAAAAACCCAACAACATGTATTCTTGTACAATAAATAAATCAAATTATATGGACAAACTAACATAAACACTGTAATAGTGAAGAAAATAAAGCGGTTTGTTGTTTTGTTGACAACAAACTAAAACCAGACATCATGTTATTCACCAAACTGATCATTTCTGTCTATTGTACTCTGAGTTGCTTGTTTGTTTACCCCCTGAGTTACTGAAGTTATTGAAAAGACAAAGATATAAGGAAAATGCTTCTTCTTACACTGTTAAAAGGCCGTCATGTGCGATGCAGGACGTATCCTTTCTGATGAGAAGTTGTAATTTATATTTATGACCTTGCTTTACTTCAGTTAGAGACTTATTATGTTTCCTAGAATACGTTTCAACAGCCCGTACAGAAGGAATAACAGTAAAGGCTGATGATAATTGAAGGATAATTCTGGTTTATTACAACTTATTTTCGTAGTTTGTTACATCATTCCTATTGAAAACATACTGCAAACAAACCCCCACGCTAGGCAAACTTCTTTGGAGAAGAAAACGAAGGTGAACGGTAACTGTCGGTTGTAAACATCCATCACAGTTCACACACTTCCAGCTTCAACTTTGACCTGCTGTACTTACTGTAGTTGTGTGCACAGTTTTTATGTGCGCTGTGGGATTATTACTGACATTTCAGGTGTGCCCACTTTCAGTCTGACCTCCAAATAAAGTGGTTTAGATAATCTGGATAAAGTGTTGAAAACTGTTTTCTGTTTTCTGTCCTGAGGTTCTTTGTGGAAATGCTGCCATGTTGACTTTGAACAAACTAATAGTCAGACTTGTCAGATTGACGTCTAAATCCACCTGCTGCACAAAGCTGACTAGTTCTCAGTCTGACTAATTTGTCATGATTCTGAGTAAATTAAGACTTTCTTTTAAACAAGAACTGAGCAGCAGCGTCAGATTGTTCAGCTCTGTTCAGTCCAGCAGCTCTGGAAGAACACGGTGCAGTCGTGAGAGCAGCTGTGGCTTCTTAATGTGGCGGGACTCAGGACTTCGATCTGGATCAGGAACGACTGACGACGTCCTCACTGCGGTATGTTTCCAACAAGTTACTGCAGTCTCTAAAAGCACTTTCCCTTTCTTAGTGTAATCGCTCCACAACGTTGTTAACAAACCACACATTTTTATCATGTGGTGTAATTTGGTGATTGTTACCATGGAAACGTGGTGGCTACATTTTTAGGCTTAAAATAAGTAAGTCTGTCTAAACTCTTTGTGAAACCGGCTTCAGGTTTTACCAAATAACTTGGTATTATTACTGATAGATATTATGGCCAATAACAAAAAAAGTTTTAATGAGCCAGAATGTTCTTTTAAAGTTTTACTTTTACTTTTTATTCTAAAAATACTGAAAATGAATGTAGATTTTCTTCCCTCAACATGTCAGTGCAGTCAGTAACTGTCCTTCTGGCTCCCACCTGTACAGGTCGTGGATCAGGCCCTGGTGGTAGCGGGTCGACAGCTGGCCCAGCAGCTGCTGGTGTTTCCCGTACAGACTCAGGTAATTGGAGACGGGGAGGGGCTTCAGGGAGAGACAGGTGAGCGTCTCCACCAGCTCGTAGCAGTCGAGATGCAAACAGAAGTAGTTCCCCGTCTCCACCCGTCCTGTCACGATACCTCGGTCCTGTAACTTAACATGAACACACGAGTTAGAGAGAGAACTTGTTCCTCTTCAGGAGATCTGTTGAGAGATTCTTGGTTTGGTTTTCAGAGTCACGTATTAATGTAACACTGTCTGCGTCAGAGCCCAAAGATGGATTAAAGGATGAGGCTGCAATATTCTGTACGTTTGTTTTTGTCCACAACTCCCATGAAAACACAGTGTGTGTGTTCATGTAATGAAGGAACAGTGTGGCTCATTGACGTGTTTTAGTAGTTTTTGTGGCTTCTGTCAACAATAACAAAAATACAGAATATCACCAGAATGATCTAACTCTGTTCACACTGCAGGTAAAAGTGTCTCCGATCAGATCTGATCAGTGTGAACAGTAATACACTCAAACTGAATCTCACATTTTCAATTCAGTTCTGGACTATTTTCACATGTGTCGCCCTGATTCTGATACACATCTGATTTGTGGCAGTTAAATTGGAATTCAGACGCCTTTCATGTCACTTTGATGTGCAGCATTCTTAAAACTACATAAAATGCAAAATAAGAATAAAGGTTTCGTCAGGTGTTCTCCTGTTTCTGTTTTGTACATGTGAGTTAGTCCAGCAGACTGTGTGTAAACCAGAGAAAAGTAAAACCTTACATGTTTCACAGCAGGACCCGTCAGGTTGGTAGTGGACGGTTTGGTAACGTGCAGGTAGTTAAATCCTCCAGGCAGCTTCCCACCTGAGGAGGGAGGGAACACACACGATCAGGGTTCAGGGGTGATCTGGTTCAAATAATTCATGTTGTAGTAGAATACAGGAATCCACTTATGGATGAATAAGAAGATGTGGATTTGATGTGAGAGTTGCTTAAATAGTTACAAACAATAACTCCAAAAAGTGATAGCAGCAGACATTTAAATAAATGGAAAATCTTTGGATTTTAACTTTGGATTTTAACAGTTTTCTTACATTTTCTTAAAAGCAAGCACACAGAAAAACTGAAATTCAGAAAATATGATAGTTAAAAAGACCAATCATGGTGTCAATGCTAACAGAAGGTGCTTTTATCAGAAGAAAATAGAAGAAAATATTCAAATAAGATTCGTTTCAGTCCTGAAACATGAACTGGCACCAAAACTGGGACAACAGCAGACACATCATGACATGTATTCACTGTTAACATCCCCCCACAGAGGAAGAGAGAGCTGAGGCAATGAACTCAGATAGCAGGCTCTGATATGGCATCTCTGCTCGCCCCGAACATTGAAAAGTTCATGTGTGTTTCATCTCTCTGAGAAGGGCGAAGCAGAGAGGCTGTTGTGTTTATGTAACCTGTGGAGTGGCCTTGGTTACTCCGTGAATACACAGCAGCACAATATGGCATTGTTGCGCTCGGCTGTGGTTTGAGTGTCCGCCACAATAACATCGGTGGTGGGCGGGTGGGTGAAAGATTGGAAAATGTTCCACAAAAACATAATGAAAAAATATTGGCAGAGCAAATTCTCTCAGATAAAAGGAGACAAAAACATGGACAGACAGGAAGAAGGACACAGGGGAGAGTATCGAGGTAAACTGACAGACCCTGAAAACATATGGAAACCTCACATCTGCTGATGAATGTGAAGGAATTTTGTGTTTATGCTTTTAAATATTTATGATCATTAACATGCCTGTTAAAAATGGACTAAAAAAACAAAGCTACTAGAGTTGTGAAGTGGGACGAGTTTGTTGACGTCATTCATCCTCCTGGTTGAATCATCCGTATAACAAGTGTTTGGTGTTGTGCTGTACGCTGCTCTTTAACGGAGGTGGGATGATTAATCAGATGTACACCAGTTAGTCTTCATCAGTGAAGACTTTACTTTTGTAAAGCCAAAAAATATACTTAGAAAACACTTAACCCTCAACCCTTAAAACTCATTAAATGTATTTTTCCAGACTTGAAATCAGACCTTGAATCTTGGCCTGTTTGTACAGCGGCACGAGACGGTCTGTTTCAGGTGGAGGTTCATCCGCAGGCTGCAGCGTCGGGTCGAAGAGGTGTAGCAACATGGCCGCCAGCTCCTGGCCCACTTCCTTGGAGTTGAAGTTGCCGTGCGACCACTCGTCTGTGTGGTAGCGGCGGGAGAATTTGGTGAGAGGTCCAGCACCATAAATGGCTGAATCGCTGGTGTGGAAAGTGGCGTTTATGACTAGTCTGCTGTCAAAGACCAGGAAGGAGTTGTTGATGCTCTTGAAGGTGTCGTAGTCGACTCCTTTGTTGGAGAGGTTGATGAACACCTGAAAGGAGAAATGAAAAAAATCTGTATGTTTTCAGTTTTCTGATGATTTCATGATCACATTCAGCGTAAAGGTACAAATTCTAAACATTCAGTCGGTACATAAAGTACCTAAATGCAGAATATAAGAACCACAAGGCCTCATCTACGAGAGGCTTGTATTTTAGGCTAAAATGAAAACAACAACACATAATCAGACAGCAGAATCCTCTACTGTCAAAACAATGAAAATGGGAAACACACCAAAATGATTTTGAGCTTGACAAACACATTCGGCTTCCAGGAGGGAAATTAACATCCAACCAACAGCCACAAGCTGCTGAATTCAGCCTGTCGTTTGTGAGCTTTTCAGCTCCACCAGACACCCTGGCCAGTAACCCACCATTGTCTGGAGAACATTTTCTTTTGTAAAAACTAATAACAGACTGGGAAAGCAGTGAAATCATCCAGGGGATTTTGAAAGTCACCAGAAACTTTGACTTACTCCACACTGCAGATGGAGGGGCTCTGCGTCGGTGGTGAAAGACACAGATGTGAGAGGATCGGGGTGTTCTCCATTGTTCATCTGGGCCAGCAGGCAGTTATGGTGGACCTGGACCTCTGCGTTGTCCGTGGCCGTCGCCACAGCCCTATCGACGACAGGATCGCTGAAGCAGGAGACGCCCGGCTCGGGAGGTGGGAAGACGAGATGGATGCGATATCCCCGGACGCCAAGGCTGAGCAAAGTCTCCACGGTGGTGAAGACATCGATGCTGTTTCCGTAGACGACGGCATTATCTGGAGAGACACAAGGAAGAAACAATCAGCAGTGTTTTTATAGTCTTTCAGAGTGACTTTAATATTTTTGCAAAATGAGAGACTCTAACGTCA
The DNA here is from genome assembly GCF_043641665.1 of Enoplosus armatus. NCBI lineage: Eukaryota > Metazoa > Chordata > Actinopteri > Centrarchiformes > Enoplosidae > Enoplosus > Enoplosus armatus. The sequence continues at coordinate 1,964,173 of NC_092198.1, read as the reverse complement.
AGGAATTGGCATTTATGAAATGTATTTATGGAATTTATAGCAAATTGTTATCTCTCCAAGAATCCAAATAACAGATAAGATTCTGCTGAAAGATCTAATCCTCTCTTTAAAAAACAAACATGAACATTCAATTTTGGTTAAATCAAAAATATCAAAAGTTTAGCACAAAAGGACGAGGTGGGGTGGTGGAGGCAGCTACAGACTTTGTAATTAAACTTGGATACAGTAATACTACATAGACCACCAACAGTCCTGGAGTGTAACTGATAGAACCACAACTTAAATATCAATAGTGTTCAGAAGTCAGGAGTCTGCAGCCATGCTAGCAGCTCTGAGGCGATGCTGTGAGCTAAATGCTAACATCAGCATTTGCTAATTAGCACTAAACACAAAGAACAGCTGAGGATGATGGGAATTTCTTTAGTTTTGCCATCCAATACTTAAAGTATTGGACTTATTGAAATTCATCAAATCATCAAAGTTGATGATCAAAGTTAAGAAGTTATTATAACTAATCTCGAGGAGAAAATCAATGCCAAATTTAATGGCAGTCTATCCAATTTTTGTCATTTCTCTGAAAACCACATACGTCAACCTCCTGATGGCGCTAAAGAACAAGAACAACAACATCTGTCCCATATTTAATGACAATCCATCCAATAGTTGTTAATTCACTTTGGACCAAATTGGTGGATATTTTCAGGCCTACTTTCACTAAAAAGTCTCATACTTTTTAAACGGTCCTGCTGAAACGGCAGCAGCAGTTAATCTGTTTATGAATAACATATGAAACATCATGACTGGTTTTAGACTTACTAATGCACTTAAAAATATAACAGAAAACTACCCACCACCCCTGTAATAACACTTTGGCTGAAAAGGAAAATATTTTGGATTCATTTTTCTCAGTTTCAGTGCTCTTGTGGTTACGTCTGATTGTACTGGATGTTTATATCACAAAATGATGATATTCCAAATACAAAAGAAGCTCTACAATTTAGAAGAACTGAATGGTGACCATGAAGCATTGATTTCTAAAAGAAAATACATTATTTTGTCAAGAAGCTCTTCATTCCCACTATAGAGCCATGATACAATTGATTTCCCTTTTTCAATCCAAGATTTTCCAATCAACAAGACTTCCAAACAGCCTTGAAAGACAACAGAAAGGGTAACGTATGTTTTACAAGAGGCCCTCAGATTCCTGAACCATGAACCACAGATGCATGGCGGGAAATTAAAAAATCCAACCATGTAAATCTGAACATCTGAATGGGAATGGGAGTGAATCCATCCTCCATGCTTCCTCTTCAGAGAAGCCTCCAGACATTTTACAGAACATACAAGCTCCTACATAACGATAGCATGTGCTCCTCCTCTCACACTGCAGGGTCGTCATGCCAATGGTATGTGAGACAAAGACAACAAAAACTGAGATTTATTAAATGAATTCATACTTGTGTGCTTCTACGTTTTTTTTTGTTAGTGCTGGAGTTCATATCATGGTGGTTGTAAAACAGATGATTGTATCCTGTAAACACATTAAAAAAAGAATTTTGACGTATCTGTACCGGACTTGTGTATTTCCTTTCTATGTTATATTTTATGTACATTTCAGGGAAATATTGTCCTTTTTACTCAGCTGTAGTTACTGCTTACTTTGTAGATTCACACTTGATTATTTTATGAAATACAATGCATTGTTAAATATTAAACCAGTGATTCATTATAACTTATTAACGGGCAGTGAGACAACTGTAGGATGGTTCTTATGTAAAGTGATGTGATGTGTGTGACGGTGGGGGTATGTTTACCGCATTCTTGTAGTTTTAACTCTGTTTGTTACATGTTTTTTGTGAGTAGTGTGTTTGCATTTGTGTTATTTGTTTATCTTTTCTGGTATCTCTGTTGTTATGCAGTCTTCAGTTAGTAAAATTGAACTGTCATAACACACAGCGTGTAGTTATAGCCGGCAGGGCCGCGGCGCTCTCCAAGGTGCTGATCCTGCTGCTGGGAAGGCTTCTGCCGGCAGGAACTTACAATAACTATCATTCTTCTTCTGAACCTTAAATCCTCTTGCACATGTGAGTACGAGAGAGAGGAGTACATCTTAGTTCTGTTTGGTGTTTTCTGCGCCGTAGATTGACGAATGCCAAGTTAGTTAGATAGCCTTGTTGGCTGCTTTGCAAAGACTCCTTAAATGCTTCTTCAGTCTCTCACTGCACTCTCACAGTTAGCTGTTCCACCAAAAGAGACATTTCCTCAGATGGTTTCAGTTGAATAACCGTTTGATTTCAAATGATCCACATTAGAGAAGTCCAAAAAATGAATACAGACTGTGAAACAGAACTTTTGATACTCGATCTGATAATACTTCTGTACTTTTACTTGACTTTTATTTGTAATGGCGTATTTTTATATATTGCTATAAAGTTCACTGCAGTTGGAGTAATCGAGTAGACTCGAGCTGGAGTTAGTGATGAACACAGTTCTGTCCGTGGTGCTGAAGAAGAGGAGCACTGCTGCCACTGAACCAGCAAGGCCAGCAGAACACAAAGCTACTCATCACTGCTCACTTCATCCTTTTACTCCTTCTATTACGACCAGAGCTAGCCAAGGAAACATGTTATGTTATGTCTACAAAAAAAAGGGGAATGAATTCCCAAAAACGTCAAGGCGCACCGCTTTGTTAAGTTATAAAAGTTAAAAAGCCTTCATCAGGGTCCCGAGGTATACTGGCGTGCAGTCAATACGAACTGCTTTTGTTTTGAATCTTGTAGCCTTGTGCCTTCCCAAAGGACTGTGCCTTGAGTTTTTGGGGAATTCATTCCCTGTTGTTGGGGGGGACATTGATTTCCTACCCGTGACTCGCTGTCAGATCCAAGAAACGCTTCCTCACTTGGTCTTTCATCAAATGTTTTTTTACTGTGTTTTTATTTCCATTTGCTATCACTGTTATTATTTTAGTCACATTAAAGTATACGTCTGGTGATATTCTATATTTAAAAAAATACTGTCAACAAATCATATGAAAAGACCAAACCAACAGTGAATGTATCTATTAACAAGTGTGTGTATCACAGCCTGATATATCTTATCATTATTATTATTATTATTAAAAAGTGAGCCTCACTGTGTCACTGGGTGACATGTTCCTTCATCACCATGAACACACACACTGTAGTTTATTGTGACTCAATCCCACACACACCAACCATCCTGCTACTCACTAGAGCACCAAATGTGGATTAATCCACCGCTGAAAATAGTCCCAGACAAATGCACTATTTCCTCCTGTTTGTCGGACAAAAACTACAGTGAGCAGCTGTTTTGGGAAATTACTGAGCCTTTCAAAAAAAATAAACTATATATTTGAGATTCGTTTTTTAAAGATTTCCATCTTCAGTAGAAGTCTGAAAAAATTGAGAGACAGACTAAGACACTGCTAGATTCTGTATTTTCATGGGATTTGCTGTCAATAAGAATAATGTCCTTTAAAGCTAGTGCTAAGACATGACGGCACTCTGCTTTAATCTAATGCTAAAATTTACATTCACGCTCAGTTTCTTCCAGCTGTTATTATTAAAATATGGAAATAAACATGGTATCTGCTTGAGTCTGCCACAGCAATTTGCATTTATTAATGGTTTTCCTTTATGACTGGGATCAACCAATTAGTATGTATAAAAGCCTCACTCTAGATCACTGCACAATTCCTTCAGAGAGCAGATTAATTTTGCTTAATGACACTGTGTATTTTTTCCTGCTCTGAAAAGCCTGGCTCTCAGAAACTGATATGATAATGGAAAATGGATGGAAGAGGCCGACCTGATTCACAGAGATGAAAGATTTCTCTGCAGCTAATTAGCTGCTAATTATACCAGGGCACTTCAGCGCTGACTGGCTGAGTAATGACATACTACTACAGATTAATTTTAGGTTCTGTGTGTGTGTGTGTGTGTGTGTGTGTGTGTGTGTGTTCACTTACCCTCCAGCTCCACAAAGTGGGCACACAGCCAGCGGCGAGCAGCCGTGCAGTCATAGAGGTCGTTGAGGGTGAAGAGGTTGGATGGGACGGGCCCGGCGTATCTGCCCTGAGCGGACTGAGCCTGCAGCTGGCTGTTTGTGACGGGCTGGCTCAGATCCACACCAGTAGGACAGGGCACCTACAGCAACACACGGCACGCATTGATATGATTTATAATGCAGATTTCAGGGAACACCACCCAAAGTGCCTTTTAAATACTTCAAACAGCGATAATGAATCATAGAAGACAAGTAGTATTGTGAAAGGACAGACGAATGGGATGATGAATGAGTCTCTTTTTGGGACTATTATCTCTGTACATTCCTCATACTTCATACTGTGAATTTGTGCACATTTCTTAGTTAATATTTTGCACATTCCTGCACAAACTGTACTGCTCTTTCATTCTAAAACAGTTATGTTACATTTTATAATATTTGTTTTAATATTTAATTATTTAAGCCTGACTCTGGTAATCAATACTGACATATTTTTACTGCCACACATTGGCTCTCTTCCAGCTTTTCACAGTCTCTGGTGACACACATCTTGTCACATTTCCATATTTGACATATTGACCCTCCATCCCCTCCGGCGTTTATGCACCTGGCTGTAGCGTTGGTGACTTCAGCTGTATTTGGGATTGAGAGGGTCTTTATGGGACACCAGGAATCACCACTGAGCTCTCTGAGGGCGTCATGGGATTGATATAACATCTGCACTGTGAGGAGACCACTTGATAACCCCATAGCAACAGACCTGTTGACTTACAGCCAACTGAAAAAGTGCCAAATGTCTCACCTGGTACTGCAGGCCCGCACAGAGGACGAGGTGATCGTAGGGCACCTTCTCACCACCAGACACAAGGACGTATTTGGACTTCCTGTTGATGCCCACCATCTTCCCAGTCACCACGGTGACGCAGGAATGCAGAGGGAGCTGGGCCAAGTCTCTGCTGCTGTATGAATGACTGCAGGAAGTGAAGAGGACGTTTTTCTTCAAGCTAATTTTCAATGTACTAAAACTTTTTTATTGCTTACAATTGCAAATAGTACAGAGATTATAATGTTGAGCCCTAATGACTTTGGTGGTCCCCTGAATTTTCCTCTAGTGCCACCATGAGGTTCACATTTGTGGGTTTTAGCTAAATGTCAACAACTATTGCTTGGATTTGCAACATTCATGCTCCCCTCAGGATGAATTGGAATAACTCTGGTGATCCAGACTTTTCATCTAGAGCCATCGTCAGGTTTAATATCCACTTCATCATCAATTATCACTTTATGACTAAATAGCTTCAAATCTAAGATGGTTAACATGGTAAACATTATACATGCTAAACATCAACATGTTAGCATTGTCACTGTTAGCATGGTAGCATGCTGATGGTAGCATTTTGCTCATGCACCTCTGGGTCTAAGTACAGCCTCACATATGAGCTGCTGGCTTGGCTGTAGACTCTGTAGAGTCTTGTTCTATAATACAACAACAATTCTGCATATTTGTTTTTTTTTTTAATCATTTTCACTTCTGAGGGAATGCAGGAGAAACAGTTTCTTACATTACAATCTGGAAATCATTCAGTCATATTGTATATTATCTTAGTGCACTTATGAATTTAATGTAAGTAAGTTGAGCTACATCTAATACGGTTTTCAGTGTAAGATACCATAACATGATTTTCCGTTTTCATGTCTGATGTCGTTCCATTTACTCACCTTGTGGACAGAAATCCGACGTCCTTGTGGTCGTAGTCGCTGAGGAAGCCGCGTGTTGAGATGAGGGTCAGGTTGTTGAGCCTCAGGTGAGGGCTACGAGAGAACAAACAACACTGAACAGCATGAGTGCTTCTCCACAGAACACAGTGAATACATGCAGGACACAGTGTGAGAGCAATGTTTTCTGGGGAAGGACAACTTTAATTTCTGCAACAACTACCTTCTTCATCCAGTGATGTGCAACAGCATTTAGAAAGCTCGACTAATATCAGCCATGTCAAGAGGAAAGTAAAGAAAATAAAACTCTTCACTGTGCTTTATGTCACAGGAGGCTCTGCACTATACATGAACACAGTAATACATCTGCAAAGGTTCTTGGCCCTTACACTCTTTAAATATGAACTGCTGCTAATACTATTAGTGCTGAAAGTAAAGGAATATGAGCTCAGGTCTTAAAAGGTCTTAAATGGAGGAGTTAAGTAAGATCAAGGATTGGCAAAACTGAATTGATTTTATGTGGATCAAAATCTAGAATAAGCAAGTTCTTGTCCTTGATAGTCTGATGTTTATTGGGGTGGAGAGAGCATAGCAATACAGATCCTGGGTAAGGTGTAAAACAGAACAAGCTTTTGTCAAGAAAAGCTCCCATAACTGGAAAGTTTACAGGTGCTGCACACCTACAGAACACCCACACAGGTGATTTCACTTATCCTGGCTGATTGGACCCCTGCTCAGGTGTGTGTGGGGGTGTACGGGCTGTCTGACCAACATCTCCCTCACTGTCCTGTTAGCTTTGTGTGGGACAAATTACACCTTTAACCTGAGCAGACGTCTAATCAGCCAAAATAACTGAAAAAACTCAGGTTCTCAGTTCTCCAGCCTACTGATGCATTTGTGGTTCCTGAGCTTGAATAATCCTGCACCGCCCTCATACCTCCTTTGTGTTTACAGTCTACAATATACAACATCCCTTGTGATGCAAATGACCCTTTTGTGGTGGCCTACAGGACATTACACAGCTGATAACAGCAGCTCCAGCTGCTTCGTCCGGTGAATAGCAGAGCGTGTAGCTCGCAGTGTTCATCCTTATCACACTGACGCCTCTGATCGCCTCCTGCGCTGTTCTTATCTCAGCTTCCTGCTAAATTAACGCCCGCCAGCACAGATCTACAACACCAGACACCGAAATGCTGGTAAACTGATTGGATAGATGGATGACTCTTATATTACTCACTTGAACAATATGGGGGTTTACGCCGCGAGTGAGATGATAGAAAGTGCCAACCAGCAGAGATTAAGTGAATTTAACATCTCCGGTTGTATTAGACCACTGTGACAATTTTGCAAATCAAAGAAGAACTGCTTTGTGGTAATATTGGACTTTGGCATCAATGTTGTGAAGTACCTTAATTTGTCAGGTATTTAACTTACTGGATTTGCCAAAAACAGACAGTCCCATCTGATTAATTCATCTATAAATGGTTTCTAAATTCAATTTCCAGAAAAGAATCCATGATATATATTGATATGGCAATGTCAAATGACATGTGTGGTGATAAAAGATTGTATCCACACTCTCCACCCCTTCTCTCTAGTAGAGAGTAAAACATGGAACGAACAATGGTTTTCATTATCAATCAATCTGTGGATTTTTTTATTGATTGATTAATCGTTTAGTCTATAAAATGTCAGGAAATAGTGAAAATGTATTTATTGATCAAACCAGAGTTTACAGATTGATCAAGTCCTTAGCTGTCATTTCTAAGCCATCAGTGGTTTGAACATGCAAATAATAATAATAATAATAAAATAATAATCAGCCATCAGACAATGACTGCAGTCAAACTTTCCCTGTTAATCTGTGCCAGAAGGTGGATTTGTGCCGCAGCACTGAGGCATTAAGGCCCATTATTGGTGTCTGGATGTGACTGAATCAGAAGCCCTGGATTTGCTCTGTTATCAGCCGGTGACAGACGGCCGCGGTGACCCTGCAGCCTGACCGCGGAGAGCAGAGGGCCGAGCCGCCGCGGAGCTCTTTATCTGTCTGACCCCGTCCCAGCCAGTAATGGAGTTGGGGGGGGGTGGTGGTGCTGGTGCTGCTGGGCTGGATTCAATGAGCACATGGAAATCTGTGTTGGAGTGGGGGGTGGGGGGTGAAGGGGGATGGACGTTTGGGCAGGACTGATAAGGGGGGCCCCAGCAGGCCGAAACTGACCCATCATTCACCCTCTCAATGCATCGCCGCCTCACCATTAGTTCAGCGGACACTAACTGCCTCATTAGTCAACTCATTAGTGACAGCAAACACAGATCGCTGCAGCAGATCCCTGACGGGGGGAAACAGTGGAGTGGCTAATTAAAGGGGGCCAGCGCTGGCCCTGGTGAATGCCAGGCCGCAGACAGCTGCGTGCGCCCGCCCCGGCATCACCGCCGTGCCAGCCTCGCCAGCTCTGAGAGCTGTGAGATCTCACTCGCACAAAACAACGGCCCCGGTTGCCTGGCAGCTATCGGCTGGTTCTGAATCAGCAGCCCCGCGCTTCTTATTATCTGCCGGAGCAGTTAATCTCACAAAGCCAGGACGAAGGCAAACATGTAAGACCTCCGACCCGGAGTCAAGTGACATTTACAGAGATTGGATTCCTGGAATAAAAGACGATAAAGAAATGAAAGAGAGGCTTCAGTGTGGGACTGCTCTCCTTGGGTTCAGGGTGTAGAGTATTTCTCTACACACACATCAGAATCTGTGATCATGTCAATACTTTCATACTATTTCACCTCCTGCGTCGTCTCTGTGCACTTTACTACTCGTCTGTGTTCACTGGCTCTGATTGATTTGGTAGCTGGCCCTAATTTGTTGCTACTGCAGGTTGCAGCATACAGTGATCCCTAACAGTGTCATTTACAACGATGAAAGCATTTCTTTTATGAACATTACAGAATAGTACAGTATACAGATACATTTTCATTTCCTCTCCTGTGTTACTGTGAAGCCTCAGGGCCTCAGACCCCCCAAAAGCCCAGATTCACGGCATGCCTGTTGTTTTTTGATAACCTGATGACACATGAACATCACCAGACGCATCCTTTAATCTAATTACCACAAACTATCTGACGCACAGTTAGTTGGTATCTGAGTTAATGAAGCTGCCATGTAAAGACAAGTGATGTGTGCACTGTTCTTGAGGGGGACTTGGAGATGACAGGGTGTACACACAATGCACAGATGGTGAGAGGTGTGTGGGGGGTGTTAATAGGGGCCCGACAGCAAATTCTTGCCCCAGGGCCCCTTAAGAGTTTAATCTGGCCGTGGTTACAGAGTAAGAATTGCAATAATATTTGACACTGCTGCTACTGATTCAGAAAAGGTCAGTATGTACACAGCTTACTGCACATATTGGAGAAAAATGACGCCGAGGCAGACTCACCAGAAACAAAGCACCTCCAGGAAAGATAAACCTGTGTCTGACGCCCCCACCACCACAATCCTGGCATTAATGGTGACCTTTGGTTCCATGGTTAACTTTCTGCTGATGAGGCTGAGAGCAAACGGTGCCTGAGGGAGAGAGAAGACAGTCAGTCAGATTCACTGGTTTTACTTAAGTACAAAAAACTCTGGAGGGCAAAATGAATGGTGCCATTTTCTGAAAATGAAATAATCCATCAAATGCATGTAATTATTAACCCACTAAAAGCATTGCATAATGATGGGTCCAATTTTTCCCATTTGAATATCACAGGATGAAGTAGGAACCAGCTTTCATTAAAGCACTTAATCTGCCTGCTGAAGAGAGTTCAGCTTTCAGGCAGAAACCTTTAAAGTCTGTAACGTTTAAGCAGGTTTGTGCCTTATTGAATATCAACTACCGTCCTTTTACAGGTGGACGGCAAATTCAGATTTTCCAAAAGACAACTGGACATTAGAGAAGTTAAAGTAGACACGCCTTGAATCCAGCTGACTGAACAGGACTTAACCATCTATATTTCATAAACTGAAGCACTCAAGTGACCTGAGGGTTCTGCATCTTTAAACTTGTCAAGTCTTTTTTTTCCTTTGAAATGTTGTTACTTGTTCAATTTAGCATTTGTACACCACCAAAATGTATTTTCCTTTTACTATTTTTTGGTGCATTTAGTAGATAGACAGTAGAGAGATGACAGGAGACGAGATTATTTCTGCGTGTTTCATGTGACAATTTTTTGTTTTTAATCGACATAATGAGGAAGGGTATCTGCCAAGTTGCAACATCCAGAACGTATATCTGGTGTCTCCTGGCATTTTGTTTTGGTGCACTACAAAAACCACTGAATACAATCCAGACAGCAAATAAGTGTCCCTCAAAATGTATTTGGCAAAGCAAATAGGAGACAGAAAAGGACATAATTCTACTGAACTGGAACAACCTGTATTTTCTCTGAGGTTCCTCTGTACAATTACAGAAAACATGGAGCCTTTTCTGAATTATCGTCACCCTAAGCTCTAAACTGTCCACTGAAATAAACATAATTGTCACGTTTATCATCATTATTTAATCTCACTGAGATAGATGTGCTGATCTTTGCTGCACTCCTTTTGTAATTATTCATTTTTTAAATTGTATTTATTCATATTTTGTGCCTGGTGTATTCTCCTCCCGCTGTCTGTCCCTGTTTGTGTATTAATCAGGAGTTTGCTCTAAATTCATGCGTTCAAAAATCAATAAACAGAGTTAGAAATATATAAGAATGGCAATAACTGCAGCTTCAGGTTTGAATGAGATGGAAACACAGAGATCAAACGTGCGACAGTTAAGGAACACTTTTCCACCATAATTACAAAAGAGTCCCGCAGGAATTAATAGAACACCGCGTTCTAATTTCCCAATTCCTCCACCGCCAAGCGTCTCTGGTCCTCGCCCTGTGATCTGAGGCAGCTAATGGCTCCTTCATCATCTATAATTAGGCAGATTGGCCCCACAATGCACCTTGTTGGATGAAAACAGCATCGAGTGAAAAAAAGGGGAAACCCGAGGGTGAAATTAACCTTTGTGTAATATTCAGATAATTTCCAGGAGGGCCTGTGTGCCCGACATCTGTCACGTACTGAGAGATGTTGTGGCTCAGGGTTTGATTAGCAGGAAAACAAAGGAGCATATGGTTAATTTATATGATAAAAGCACGCATCAGAAAAATAAGTGATCTTATAAATATTTTTAATTGTAGCAATAAAACAAAAGCAATCCTTTAGTGCCAATTTATACTTCACAACACATTCCAGTTTGAAATGTAAAACTTTTTAATACTTTTGATCATTTGTTTTCATTGCTATGAGGTCAACAAAGAAGGTCAGTAAGTGAGTTTGGGGAGATACTTTAGCCTGATGCCTGAGTTGTGACATATTTCGGGAGCACAGAGTTGTCGAAGTACAAGTCCCGTTCATTTTCTGGACATGAACCGTTTTTAATAAAGCTTGAACGTTCCAGCCAGCCTTCCAGTGAAAAAAGAAAGAAGCTAACTCCGACTCCCAGGGAGCATTTTGGTAGAAACATTCAGTCACAGAACTTAAAATTCTACTTTGTGTCCAATTAAAGATTAAACGTTGTAAACTGCAAACATTCGGCAGTCCACTTTCAGATTCTGGATCAGTTTTGGATGAATTCAGTAACTGTGGCAACAAATTTTGTTCCCAAATGCACCAAAATGTTTTTGCTTCAATTACTGTACAGCAGTAAATGGAAAAGCTGGACTGGACCACAGCTGGTTAACAGCAGTCAGGGGCCAGCAGAGAAAGAGATTTAGCTATAGGAAAATGTTACTGGTAATTTTCCTATTGAAGTCATCCATTAAAGGACTTTTATCGAAACAATATTTACAAAACGTATCAGATAAAGAATGATTTTTACGCTGTGTGTCATGCAGACGTTGTATTTTGACATTTATTGAAAATGAGTATTACTTTATATGTAAAAACGCTGTATGTGTTATTGCATGTGGGCACATTGAATGCCGACATGCATCCATCTGAATACTGCAGGAATTAACCAGATGAGGCATTCAGATGAACAAAGCTCCTGTCTCATCTGCATGTGCGGTGGAGCAGGTGCAGCAGCTCTTATCAGGCTGGAGATGCCTCACCTTCCTTAAACACAATGACCACAGCTCTGTGTAATATGATCCTGTATTGACAGAGAGGGAACAGGTGCTTTAAATTTGATTAATCATCCCGAGGCCGACATCAGGAGGCGGAGGCGAAGCTCGGAGGCGAAGCTCTTATCTGCGTGGAAGCCTGGAAATCATGACTGCTGTGTTACCGAGGGGAAGGCAGCGGACTGGGTGTGATGGAGTAAAACTGAACATGTGAGGTGACGCCTCGGGTCTAAAGAGTGCTGCTATACATGTGATAAATATTTAAAGTGCAGGAAAATAAATCACAACCACATTAAGATCAGCCAGGCGCGGAAGATTTCAGACCAGAAATTAAACAAAAGGAGCTAAGATTATCATTATTCCCCCGTCACTTTCATTCCTTTACCAGCTTCTTAGGTTTTTATTAAGAAAGTGACACTCTCGGCTTAAGTTACTAGAAAAAGACAGCTAGCTAGACATAAGTGGGTACTAAAAAACACTCACTCAGATTTATTGCCGAAGTAAAAAGTACTTTAAAGGTTGGGCTACACTCGGAGAAATCCGTGCTGCATAAAGTGAGCGTCCTTCACAAATTGTCAAAAAGGTTTTGGAAAGTTACAACGCAGCAAACACTGATGTCTGAAAGGTGTGTGGGAGAGGAGGTTTAGAGACAGTCTGACCTTCTGAAAAGTACTTCACAGTGGATGTGTGAAGAATTTCCAAATACTTAGTGCATTTTCAAATTACTATGTCTTTGAAGGAGACGTGTAGTTTCTCCTCATGTTGGAACTTGATATAGTGATGTGAAGCCTATTATATTATCTTGAAGTTATCCGTGAGGACAGAGAGAGGAACTCCAGGTAAAACACCAGGAACAAACCAAACCCAAGTCAGAAAGAGACTGCCACCCTTCACACAGCCCATTACTCCATTCTGTCTTCCTTCCTCTCTTCTTAGTTTTTAGCTTTTTTGTTTACATTTGAATTGACACCAACTCCTTTCTGTCACTTCAACTGCTTCAACTTAATCTATTACTCCCCATATGAATCATTTCTAAAGCTCAAAAGATTCAACAATATTAGTTTAAAATAATTCCACTGCAGTTATCAGCAGAAGAAAGCATTTAAATGGCTCTTTCTACCTTCAAATACTTGAAAATATAGATGTATTTTAAATAAAATGAGCAAACTGAACAAACTTTCTACATATAAGTTTTTTTGTTTGTTTGCAATGTTTTAGTCTGATGTTTAACACAGATGTCAAATGTATAATATATCTGTTAAAGTGACACAAGTGTGAAAAAAGAAACCAAAGAACTATTTGGAAATGCTGTTTGTGGACTTCATGATGACGAAATGTAATAGAAAATAAAATGTCTACATTCCATCACACTATGTTTTACAGCCTTCTGCGCTGGAGGTTTCCTCCATACCTTAAAGTGAAGCACATTCTGTGTCACTCTGGGCTTTTCCCCTGTGAAACAGCACCGTCTAGTGGTCACATTAACACTGCTGCGTTATTCAGCTCATCTACATTCCCTGGCAGGCTGCTCCCTGTCAGACAGCTGCTGCTGTGCCCACCTGGTTCTCGCTGATCTGCCTGGACGGGGCGTTGATGCCAAGCTCCTCCAGCGGGTAGATGATCTGGCGTCGCGGGCGGACAGGGACCGCGCAGTTGAGGATAAAATCCAGATGGTGGATGCAGGAATTCTGGGTGCAGAAGAAGAGGGCACAATGTCAGCAAGCTCAGAAAGAGAAAATCCCCTCTGAGGTTAAACAGCATCAGTGTGGGGCCTCGGGAGGCAACTGGAAGGCGACAAAGTGATAATGAGCTCCGGTGAAGAGGTTAGATGATGCAAGGTTTACACCAGTGATGTGAGTTGGCTGGGAAACATCACCCAGTGCTTCATCCACTGTCTCAACAGAGCTCATGCTCTGGTTATCTTCTGCCATTATTCTATTTGCACATCATCGTCTCCCAATCTGGTGCTTGTTTGTGGATGGTAATTAGCAGAGGAAGTGGAGGCCTCTACACATTGAGGAAATGTCTTATTATGGTGTGGAGAGGTGGAGCTGGCAGCGCTGTCAGCACCTGCTGCCCCGACCCCGGGGACAGCAGCCTGCTGAGGGCCGCACTCTGCAAAAAATGACCTGCTCAAAGCTACGACACTTTTATAAGAACACATCCATCTGGCTGATCTGACTAAACAGCTATAGAGGACAGTTTCCTCTGAGATGCTGTAAATGTGTTGTCTTTGTCCAAATGTATCACAGGAAAAGGAAATAATTTAGTAAAAGAAATAAAAGACTAAAATATGAATATAGAACATTTAGAGCCAATTTGAAAGTTCAAGGGTCATAGCCGAGGTTTGGCAGGACAGAGGACAAATATACTGACGGCTTCACTGCTTTTCAAGCCAAGTCTTATTATAATTTATAATCATGCATAGCAAAGCGTCTAGTCTGAAAGGGCATTCATTTAGGGATAACCAGGAACTCAAGAGTAGATTCAGATATGTCTTTAAATGTTTACCAAAAGAAAAAGCATGTTTTCTGTCAGTTTTATTGTTTTCTGCAGATTTAGAGAAAAAGTGTAATCAGTCAAACACATACAGGTAGCCAGACAAACTGTCTGACTGTGATTCTCCTGTTGCAGAAAATAAGATAATCTGAAAGTAAACGTACTGGTTTAATTGTTCTCTCATAACCACAAATGACGGGAAACATCACTGTAATGAAGTCTAGGTTGAGTGACAGAACAACATGTCGTGTTGCAGTTTTACTATCGGTGCACTTACTGGTATTTGATTTTGAAGGACAATAATGAGATTTTACACAAAATTATCATGAATTAAATTCTTTGTTTTCCTAAAACACATTTCCAGTTTTCCAAAATGAAATTATTTTAGATTCTTTTATATAAGAAATCTGAAATTTTTGTCAACAAGTGAAATCAACTGATCACTGGATTTGAGTTTGAATGACTTGTCATGAAGGATATTATTTGCAGTGTATGAACTGAGAATCATTACACTAATGACAATATGTGTCCGAGCTGACATGCACAGAGGCTGGAAGGGGCCCAGTAAGGGCCTGAAGGTCCCTGTGCACCCACCTCCTGGCTGTGGTAGGAGGTGTAGAGTCTGTGGAACAGGCAGGATTTGTGAGCCAGCCGGAGAACCTCCTTAAACAAGTGTTTGGTGAAGTGCTGGAAGGAGGGTTTGATGACAAAGTGGCGTATCTGCGCGTGCTCCTCGTATCGGTGATGGCTGAAATAGATGAAGTTCTCGATGTTGTAGCGGGCACGTATGTACTCGATGTCCTGACAAAAACATATTAAATAATGAAGTCAGTGTTCTGTAGTAAAACTCCAAATATTTCTATTTGACATTTTCCTATTTTAATTTTCCTTTGTTTCATACAGTTTTCCTGTTTTTGTTCCATTCAAGTAATAAGAAACAAAAGCTGCTGGTGATTGTAGTATAAAATGTATTTAAAAAACATCTTGATCATATCATCAACCTGACTTCAGGTTCTCACCGGCAGACCTCTTCAGTTTTAAACCTTTATTTTACATTTTATTATTCACCTTTGTTTTCAGTTCTAGTCGAGATCTTAAAGTTTTAAACATGTGTCAGTCTGAAATACAGGAAAAGAGTTTTCTCTTTTATACTTCAGCATACATTAGACTTTCAGTGTACGTGTGTGTAACCTCAATAAAACCCTGGAGAAAATAGGACTGAAACTAACGATTATTTTCATTAACAATTAATCTTTTAATTATTTTTGATTGGGTTAAGTGATTCTATAAAATGTCAGAAAATGGTGAAAAATCACAATTTTCAGATTTTGTGAAAGATATTGAATTTACAATAATATAAACGGACACCATTTAACAGACTTAAATTATTAATAAATTAAGAACAACTGCTCACTTTAATGAACACCCAGCTATTGTGGTGGAACTTCATTTCAGAACTAAAGTAGATAATGATCATATGTGATGTTGTTAAACAATGTGGTAAAAGCGTATTATTTATTTAAAAGACTTTTTCATTACAACAGCGATGTATTTGTGCACTTCCATGACGCTGGAGGAGTCGGGAGAGAAATTAAAAAAAGAATATCTAAAATTTAAGCATCAGTATATCAATATATCTTCAATATATCTTAAAAAAAGATGACTTTTAGTCCCTAAGATGGATCAAGCTCCAACAATTCCCATAATGCAACTCATGTTCATGATAATATCTTAGTGAAGAAATGTTTTGGTGTTATTACCTTTTTATAAAAAATGTCTTCTTAAAAGTTAAAAACTCAGAATTGTACCGGAAACAACCACCAACTGTCACCATCAGGTTCATCTGAGGACACGGACTATGAGCTGCACCTACCTGCTCGTCTCTGATGATCAGTATCCCCACAACCTGACTGTGCACCTGAACCACGAAGGCCCGCAGCGCCACCCCGTCCTGACGGACAAGAGAACAAAACAAAACACTCATACATGTACGTTTGTATTGAACTGAATTGAGTATGGGCTGAATGCACCTTCCTGTATTAGTCCAGAGCCATGAATACACATGAAGCGGCTGCATTCTCATTTGAGACGTAATTATCAGTTTTGGAGCTGCGGCAGTGACAGCTGGGGTGTCAGTCAGAGAGGAAAATCCGTTCAACTGAATTCTCACCAATCTGTTCGCTGGCATACGTGCGATACTCCTCGTTATTCCAAGACAATCATCATCAGCAGCTCGAGTCACACTTGATTGTCCAAAACAATCATCATTTCATTCTGAAAGTTATTTCAACCTCGATATTTCCTCTGTTTACTGTTTATGCTGATTTAAATGTTTTCCAGACACTGACCGTAGTACAGGCCAGTTTCTGTTTAGGAGGAGAAATTTGGTTAATATTGAATTTAATTTTTTGAATCTTGATCTCTGCGGGTTGTATCAGCGTCATAACTGCAGCCTGCAGTCTGAAGAAAACACAAACAGGCATACAAACAGTGCGTAGAGTGGCTGCAGGTGAAACCCAGGTGTGCTGACTGACCGGGTCTCTGCGGGTCTCACAGAAGCAGTCCAGGTCCTGCAGAAGGGACTCGTTCAGTTTCAGACCCCTCACCAGATCAGAGACAGCCGTCCGGTCTGCAGCCACAGCCGGCCTCACCTCCACACTCCTACAAGAACAAGCAGGAACACTGTCAATTCATTTGTACTGTGCTGTACTGTAATTTTAATTTACAGGTGGAGCCACAAATGTGTGGAGACCTCCTCTCTGAGCAATAACATTATCAAGGTATCAAGGTTCATTTATTGTCATGCTACAACACAGCATTGCTCAGTGAAATGTAAGTTGTAGCCCCTCATGCTACATACACACAGAACACATATACAAATATTTACATTTGAATAGAATAAAATAAAAACAATATATACATTTACTTATATACATATATACCTTGAAACATATACACCCAAAGTATGTACAGTATGTGCAATGTCATTTATTTATGGTGGAGTGCAGAGAAGCATCCTGAGAGGCATGCCAAGCCAGCAACACTGGTCTGACAGCAGCGGCCCCACCTGAGCCCGGTGCGGTGGAAGATGTAGAGTTCACGGGGCAGCGAGCCGGTGGCCCGGGGCAGCACCCTGAGGAAGCTCTGCAGCAACAGGAACTCAGGGGACTGCGTCGGTACAGTGATGATGCAGAAGTCCAGGTCCTGACAGACCGACACAAGACATAGACACCTCACCATCATCTTCATCATAAAAAAGGTAATTTTCTAAAGAATTCTCAGGAATCTTAAACTTTATGAACTCTCTAAGACCAGAAAATCAATGTCATGTTTGTTTGATAACTTTAAAATCTCTCCTGATGTGTAAAGAACAATTACATGCTGGGACTTGCTGCTTTACCTGGCAGACGACTTGCACATATTATCGTTGCAGGGACGCAGGAGTATTAATTTGATCTCTTGCCCAGATACAGTGATCTTCAGTTCTTAAACAGACTTATTTCAGCCAAATGTCTTGAACATGACATGCAAAGATGATACTCACGGGGAAAAGTTTGAATACATATGGAATAAAGTCCACTGATCTGGAAGAGAAGAAGAAGAAGAAGAAGAAGAAGAAGAGGGGAAGTTCAGTGAAAGTAAGTCTGTGCCAACTTCAGACTCAAAGCCAAGCTGGTGATCACTGTGGTGGAACAACTGGCCGACCAATCTGCCCGCTGCTTCCAGCTCAACTTCTCGCCTTCAACTCTGTCACGCTGTCACTTTAAGCGCAGCTCTCATTAATAACATGCTCACTCTCGGCAGGAAGCGACTCGACTTCATATTCAGTAACAGCTGGGAGGTAAGGCGGCAGTGAGAGGAGCTCAGCAGGAGCCAACTAACTGTCACTCTCCCTGCTTTAACACAGCATATGACTGATGTAACTCTGGACAGCTGCCACCGCTGCTGCAAAAGCACTCACTTTTAAAACTGAGAAAATATTTAAGTTAAAATATGGAATATACAGAACGGACATGTGGTATCTGACTTTTGATATCTGTGAATTCTAGAAACTGTCATATTTTTTGGCTGAAGTTGGACGCTACATGTAAAAATTGCCCGCAGCAGAGGGCACTAGTTATCTTCTTTCATTTTTATGTTGTATATTTCATATTCTTAAGTTCAACAAACTAGCTATCCTGTCCAACGTATTGCAGTGCTTTGTTTTTCTGTGTTCTGTCCTTGGCTTACACATCAAACAAGTCAAAACATTTTAAACATGTGATTTTATATGAATTTTAGTTCAATTGGAAGGTTTAACTTCCAAAGTCAAAACTCTTCAGTCCATCATAACATATAAGGTCAAGCCTGCAGAAAAACATTTCGACTATTTTGCATTTAAAGAATAAGGCAGCTATTATTCTATATTTCCTCTATATTGTGTGTGGGATTGAGTCATAATAAACTACAGTGTGCGTGTTCATGGTGATGAAGGAACATGTCACCCAGTGACACAGTGAGGCTCACTGATGTGTTTTTCATAGTTTTTGGTAATTGTTGGTTCTGGTCTTTTCATGAGATTTGTACAACAACACAGATTATTGCCAGCTTCATCCTTTGATTGTAGAAAAGATTTTTCAAGTACACAGAAAGCCCATTAATACCTCATCCTGACCTTACCTCATTTCATAATTCTTGTCAATAATGAAGAGCTGAATGCAGAAAGCGTTGGATTTCTCTGATAAATGTCCTGCTCCAGTCGACGGTGTCTCCTCCTGCAGAGATCAAAGTGACAATAACAACAAATATACCACTAAGTAGAAGGTCAAGACCAACAACTGTACAGTTTATGACTGCTGTTGTTGTTTTTTTTATTGTATTAATTAACACATTTGAGCATGGAGGCACCACTGAAATCATTTCTTTATTTACCTGAGCAACACCTGTAACACGAGTGAGTGAGTTTACAGAGTGCACATAAGGTACCTGCTGTGAGGTTTGGGTTTTTCTCTTCTCTTCTTCATCTTCTCTTGCATCAGACTGAGCAGCAGGTTCTTTGTATAAACCATTAAACTCACTCAACTCAAAGCTGCCGTGCAGCCGTTTCAAATCGACATCAGAAGTGACACTGATGAAGCCGACAGCGACTCCGTCACTCTGTGGAGGAAACACACAGATTTCAGTACATGCAGTCACGCTCATATTTCCCTCTTACTGTAATATATGTCTTTAACCCAGCAGCCCTCTACCAGTTAATGAAGGTTTTAACATAAGAGGTGAGATATATATTTTTCTCTTCTACAAATATGGTTTTAGAATGTGATCATTAATAAAATAATTTTTCATTATTTGAAACTGAGTTTGGACTGACATCCTGCTTATGACATATACAGCACTAGTAAACTGTAACAGATCGTCTACCAGGATAAGAAAATAACGCCAAAAATATTTAAATGAGATATTCTGTAGCTCCACAAAAAGTTTATGGCATTGGGCAGAATGAACAGCCCAACCCTCTCGGGCAATGTTTGACTGTTTGTTATCTGAGTGCTGAACATATTCAGACAAAAAGCCCAAAATGCTTCAGATATCTGGACACAATATGTTCAGTGAGAGCATGTCTTGGCCAAGTATCAGCTCGTATCTGCCATATGCTGCCATGAACACATGTCAGCCCGACCGGCAGGGAGGGGAGAGAAGATCTGTCGTCTCCCAGGTCCCGAGGGAACAGACCCCAGCAGAGTTTCATCAGTCAAAGCAGCATCAGCGAGCTGCTTTTATATTATTTTCACATTGAAACAGTGGATCAGAAATGACTGGGAACAATTCACATAGCTCACATAAGATCAGACAAGAAAAGCTTCTGTGGATGACTTTTCCAAACTGTTGAGATCAATAATTAACATGTAATTTAAAAGAAAAACGTAATTCTATGTGTTTAAGTGAGGAAATGGTTAAAAGTTGGGACAAACCTCACAAACAGCGGTGTGATTCTCCTCGTTCTGTGCCTCAATGAGCTCCGCCAGGAAGTACGGCTGGTCTGCTGACAGTAGTTTTGTCTGCTCTGCAAATATGCGCATGATGTCATCGTGATCTTCAACCCTGTAATGTATAATCAATCAATACCTTATTTATTACAGAAAATCAAATGACTCTCTGTAACATGACAGCTGATAGTGCTTAATCCACTAATAATTATTAACAACTCTTTTGGATCACAGTTTGGTTTTACAGCATATTTACTGAATGGTTCAGTCTCAGCGCTCTCCTCAACCTCATTTCTAACACCAGCAAGCTGCTGTTTTCAGCAAAGAAGCTCTGCTCTAAATGGCAGGTAGTCAAAGGTAGCAACTGACTAGTGAAGCAGCTAAAGAGCCAGATATTTTTATCAGGAGACCAATCAGAGCTGAAAGACACCTTGATCTCCAAAACCCTTTCACTGCACTACATGAGTATGCATTATATGTAATATATGTAATTGATTTCTAGGCAGATATTATGTTAGTGGGGAGGAATCAACTGGAGTCACCTGGCTGGGCGGATATGAAGCCTTGGACAGTGCTCTGGTCTGTGGCAGATTAATGCTAAGCACTGAGGCCCGGGGTCAGTCAAGCGCTGCAGCGGCTCAAACATCTCATCCAGCGCTGCCTCTACAAACAGCAATCACAAGACTCACAAGTCTCTTCAAAGCACGTTTTTGAATAATTGATAAATTTAACAACGTTTAACAAAGTTCTTCACCTAAACCACCAACGTTCGGGCTGACCAGGCAGATGTATTCAAGCTCTGCGACTGCGTTAAAGACAGCCCTGCAGAAAGAATCATAACAAGGCAGTTTGGCAGATATTGCATTAACCTATACAAATCTACAGTCTGTGGTTGCTTCTAACCAAAGCACCTTTGAGTAACTATTGTTTTTAATATCCATGACAGTTGGGAGTTGAACAGTGTCATGTTCATTATTTTACAGTCCGGCTGTCTATAATTTTTTCTTCAGATGATTTCTTAATGAATGACACTAGCTAGAACAATTGAAATCCGTAAAGTAAATATTTCAGATAAGAATACTGCGAAACCCTGACAAATTGCACCAATTTTACCTTTTTAAAAAGGGCATCCTTATTTTTTTGTACCTCATTATTTCCTTTACACTTGCTGTGGTGAAATCCGGCTGTGCCACGAAAAGGTGGAGAAAGAGTGTGTTCAAAGGCTGCAGAGGGAAGAAGATTTAGCCAGTTTTCTCCAGTGCAGGCATCAGTTCACTTTCATTTCACCTGATTTGAGAAGTAGCTTTACTTTAAACTTCAAATAGTGAAAACGTCTTAGTATGAGCATATAGCCAGATTAGATCTGTTGGGGCCAAAGATTCATGTGATCTTGTATAATTAAAAAAGTTTGGCTGACATAAACAGTATTCATCTTTAAAGCAGCTCTTTGCAGTATTGTCTGAATTCATAAAGATACAGACTGTGCACTTTTCAGCGCTGAAGTGTTTCTGCAGGAAAGTTTCCCAGTGAGTCTGATCCACCAAGTCTCCAACAGGGTGATCGAAGAAGGAAGCGTGGGCCAGAATGTCATCCTTTTCATTGGCCAGAGTCACGGCCAGGTTGGCTTTCTCTCTGGAGCGTCCACGAGAGCAAAGAGTAAACAAGAACCAGAAAATTATGTTAGGTTTGACATTACAATAGTATTTTCTTTTACAAAAAGATGCCTGAAGAATACGATAAGTATGTCATCATTACTATGATTACTCCAAAGGCAAAATTTCAGTGGGAAAAAAATGTTAAAAAGTCCATAAAAAACATCTCAAACTACTCTTGTAGCATGAATAAGCCACCTCTCACCACCTCTACAAAATACACAACATCATTTGACTGAAATATGGTTAAATACACTGCTTTAATGAGTGTTTACAATGAACTAAGGATCCAGATTAAATGTATACAGAACAAGTTATTTGATTAGATTCGATTAGATTCAACTTTGTACACTGTACAGAGTAAAAGGAGAAAAGTGCAAATAATAAAATATGGTAGATATATAATTATTAATGAATGATACTATGGACTATGAATGGATAACTATGATATGTACAGTATAATATAATATAATATAATATGTCGTATGTATAGTATATAGTATAGCCTTTATTTACAATCAACAGTTAACGATTGGTCAGAGTTAAGTAACAGGTGAGTTAACAAACTAAATAAATAATCAGTCTTTGGTTATGGTATGTATGGTATACTGCATCATTGGTGACATTTTATGGGCTAAATGATTTATAAATGATATTTACTCGGTGTGCCTCTTTACAGAAAGCTTGTTATTTACTGTCTATGCTTAAGACACCGAAAAAGAGATGTTTGTCTTACAGAAGATGAATTACATTGACCCTGCCAAACACCGCCAGAGCTGAGGGGCTGATGAGGCTGTCAATTCCCAGAGCATCCGCTGATTCACTTCTTCTGACGGTCACTGTTTCCTCTTGACCACTGGCTGAAGTTATAGTCCTCATCTTCACTTGGGCTGGTTTTAACAGAACGGGACGGCATAATTTAAGCCACGGCGATACCAACAACAACAACATCGACGACGTACCTAGCTAGTTAGTTACTTAAGCTAGTTAGCGAACTTAGCGTTAAAACATAAAAAACGCAACAGAAAAAGTCTAAATGTTTGCCAGCCAAGAACAACTGTTACTTACCTGTCACAGATCCCCCCTAATAAACTGCAAAGTTAGTCTCACTGGCGAACTTTGTTGGAATTAGAAATAAAATTATAAGAAGCTCCATAAAAAGTGTTAGCTAGGTAGGTTAGCTACTTTTATACTTTTCGTCGCTGTCTTTGCTAGCTAGCAAACGCAAACGCTGTAACTATAGTAACAGAACGCTGCACTAGGGGTTAATGGGTACTCGCAAGGCATTCTGGGTACTGTCATGGTGGCTCGCTGTGGATGTGAATAAAACGTTTCGTTACCTGTTGTAGTATTGTTGTTGTCCAAACATTTTAAGTAAGTTTGGTAACTTTTGGATAAACCGGCCAGCAAAATGGCTTCCACCGCGGCAGGCAAGCAGCGGATACCGAAGGTGGCGAAGGTAAGAAAACAAAACTCAATATAAGAGCCATGAGCTGACTTCGGCTAAGCTAATGCTAACAGAGAGCGCTAAAGTTTAATGGAGCGAACTTCTCGAGCTAGCGCCAGATAGATCTCGTGTTTGCTTTTAACCAAGTGCGGATCTTATATATAACTAAGCATCTTAGAGTGGTAACGTTAGCCTGATGGACCACATGAGCTCGAATAACAGTTAAGCTGACTTCCCTATCTAAGCTAGCATAACTGAGGGTTGCTGTTATATTTCTTCACCATGCTACACTTTGCCAGGTTTCATTTTTATACTGTACCAGTGAAATACTGGCAGGCTTTACCTCTCTGGAAAGTAATTTGAAACATGTTTGAAAACTTTTGGCACTCATTCTGAAGACCAAGTCTTACAAACATACTTAAAACATATTTACGATATTTCATAAACATCTCAAAGACGTTAAGCTGCTGAGTTGGCTGCATACTACATGATGTAGTAGTAGTAGTAGTGGGAGGAGGAGGAGGAGGAAGAGGAGGAGTAATAATTGTTCATTTGTTTCATGCACATACAAGTGCCAAGCCCACATCCTAAATTAAACATTACATTACAATTAAAGTGCATTGTCTACGTTATAAGTGTATGTAGGTGTTTCTTAAAAGTATGATGTTATCCACTCTTACAGAAACATTCATATGCTCATATACACATAGAACCAGTTGTACACAGTCATATTAAATACACCTTCCTTCTTTCCATGTTTTTATAATACTGCTATTTGTAGCACACGCGTCATGATTTCAAGACATCAAGACTGGAGCAACATCATGTTAAAGGACTTCTTCTTGTATTTCAGGTGAAGAATAAAGCTCCCGCAGAGGTTCAGATCACTGCTGAGCAGCTGCTGAGGGAAGCCAAAGAGAGGGAACTCGAACTTCTCCCGCCACCACCAAAACAGAAGATCACTGATGAGGAGGAGCTGAATGATTACAAACTCAAGAAGAGGAAGGTAAGTGCTTAACTCTCGTTTTCTCCACTGACGGCATGTTTTGATTTTAAATGTGCAGTATTTTAATCTCGGAAGTGGAAATATGACCAAAACAGTTCAGATTCTCCAACTGACTTTTAAGATAGTATTGAAGTGTGAAGTGTGAGATTATGTGATATGTACTTGCAGTCAAAGAATCATGTTCGCTCAAATACACACATGTTATGGTTTTAATAAAACAAGTGAATTATTGTTTAACAGGAACAAAGGCACGACCTTCAGAAAGACTATATCGTCAAACTATCGTCTGCCTTTTCTTTCAGGGGTTTGAGGACAACATCAGAAAGAATCGCACTGTCATCAGTAACTGGATAAAATACGCACAATGGGAGGAAAGCCTGAAGGAGATCCAGAGGTATTGTGCCTTTAGCTAGCAAGTAATTTTTCCTGCAGATACTAGCAGTAAGTCAGACTTACACTCACATGTAGAATTTCCCAATTGTCCCAATTAAAAAGACTAGAAGCAGTCCCACAAATGTCTCTGCTGTACAGTTTTCCCTCATCGCTGCTTTTCTGGTTTCAGAGCTCGTTCCATTTACGAGCGAGCGCTGGACGTCGATCACCGCAACATCACTCTGTGGCTGAAGTATGCCGAGATGGAGATGAAGAGCCGCCAGGTGAACCACGCCCGCAACATCTGGGACAGAGCCATCACCATCCTCCCACGAGTCAACCAGTTCTGGTAGGAATGACATTAATATACTGATAAATTGATAAACTTTCTGTCTAATAACTTGTCAATAAAGCAACTAATCATTGTAGCTCTTAAGTTACCAAAGTGGAGTGAAAGTGTGAGGTGAAGTTGGACATATTGTTATATACAATCCTATAAATCAGAAGTTTGTGCTTCATTTCACTCTTGCAGACAGAAAGCGTTGGAGGAATGGACGCCTAAATTGTAGTGTAGTTTATTTTTTAATTGGATTGTGTTGCTAGGAAACGGGTGATTAGCTGCTTACATTAGAAAACACATTCTAGATGAACACTTGGGTCTATTTAGAATGTGTGTTGGAAACTTTGAAAAGCCTGATACATGTATGTGACTGTAAAGTAGATGGAGAAGCTTTCGTGTGTGTATGTAGCCTGCTTTTACTGTTTTTATTGTTTTTACATGGCTATCTAAATATCTATCTCTCCTTTTATTTATGTTGTACTTTTTGTCATGTTAAAGGTACAAGTACACCTACATGGAGGAGATGCTGGGGAACGTCGCTGGCTGCAGGCAGGCGTTTGAGCGTTGGATGGAGTGGGAGCCTGAGGAACAGGCCTGGCACTCCTACATCAACTTTGAGCTGCGCTACAAGGAAGTGGACAAAGGCCGCACCATTTATGAGCGATATATCCTTTTGTTGATGTTTTCATGTGTTGTGTTCTGAGTATTAATCCACTGAGAGGAGGTGGTGATAGATTCAAATTCAAACTGTTACACTTCATGTTTATCAAAGGAGATGCGTGGCTGTCAAGCAAACCGAGGGAGACAGTAGATGACATCTGTGACAGTCTTTGTATTTTGTAAATTAAGATGCTATTTGTTTGTCATGGAAAAAGTCCTTAACTCCACTGTACTCGTCATGGTTCACCCCGAAGTGAAGAACTGGATCAAGTACGCTCGCTTTGAAGAGAAGCATGGCTACATCGCTCACAGCAGGAAGGTGTACGAGAGGGCGGTGGAGTTCTTTGGAGAGGAACATGTGGACGAAAACCTCTTTGTGGCCTTCGCCAAGTTTGAGGAAACGCAGAAGGAGGTTTGTGTAGTCCAGTATAGAACAAATCCAACCCTTGACAGACTGCATGAATTCAAATTAGAGCCTTAGTCCTTTAGTTTCTTGTTATGCTGGAGAGTCATTGAAATGTGGATGTCCTTGTCCTTCGATTGTGGAACTAACCTGTGCTCATTGCTTCTTACCAAAACTTGAATAACTTTGATTGTATGAAATGTCCCTTCCTTTACAGTTTGAACGTGTTCGGGTGATCTATAAGTACGCTTTGGACAGAATCCCTAAACACCAGGCACAGGAGCTCTTCAAGTACTACACGATGTTCGAGAAGAAGTTTGGAGACCGGAGGGGAATAGAGGACGTCATCGTCAGCAAGCGAAGGTTCCAGTATGAGGAGGAAGTCAAGGTATTTACCCTGAAACTAGTAACTAGCTTTCCCATAAAAAACCTGCTCCTCATCTGATTCTCATGAATAGAAACTATATTTTATGCAGTTATATTATGTGTTGTTTTGGTTTCAATCTGATTGAACTTTGACATGCAAGTCTGTCCAGTCCAGCCGGGTTTAGAGAGAGCATGGGACTGATGTCTCATTCAGGAAATACTGTTGGTTGCACGGCGAAATTATACAAACTGCAGATACGAAGGGAAGCTGTTTGGCTGTAGTGAGTGTGAGGACAGAGACACCGGTTAATGACAGTAAAATGTTTCATTTACAACTTTGTGGATGGCTGTTAGCCCACTAGCCATGCTAGCTCCGTGTCTCTTTCCTGTCCCTGTCTCCTGACCACACGAGTAAATTGCACCATGGATTTCAGTCTGACTGCTACATTACACCGTTACTCTCCATTCATAAAGAATATCTGATGTTGTGAATATTTAGTATGTAAGAAAACCCCACTTTTTTAAATGTATTCAGGCCAATGTGGGATGCACATTTCTCTAAAACGTATGAAACAAGGAAACCAGTAATGAGATAAATGTTTTTTTCCTTACAACTATCAGAAATGAATGCATGAATGAAAATGTCGAGACGGTGCAATATAAATGGACAGCACAGCTGTCAACTGTTTCTGTCAGGCGAACCCACACAACTACGACGCCTGGTTTGATTACCTCCGCCTGGTGGAGAACGACGCGGACCCCGACACAGTGAGAGAGGTTTATGAGAGAGCCATCGCCAACATGCCCCCCATCCAGGAGAAGAGACACTGGAAACGATACATCTACCTGTGGATCAACTACGCCCTGTACGAAGAGCTGGAGGTCAAGGTCGGTTCATCATCAACCGTCATTTCACCTCAAGAGACCAACGAGAAAGGAATTAAATATACTGGTGTTGAGTTAGAACAGTTAGAACAGATGAACCAGATGTGTTATCCTGGCAAAATGAACTGAACTCTTTATTTTATGTGTGGATGTCTAGCTGAACCTAGCTCTCAACCAGTCACCTTCACCTTTCTAATTGATGAAGTGCTTATCAACAATAAGCTTAGCTAATTAGGTTAAATACATGTGTGTTCTTTTTTTTTTGACAGGATCCAGAGAGAACAAGACAGGTGTACCAGGCCTGTCTGGATCTCATCCCACATAAAAAGGTAGTTTTTCCATTTTCTTAGAATGAGTCCAGATTCTCTGTTGTTTCTTGTGTCTGTCTTCTGATAATCTTATGTCTTGTTTTCGTTTCAGTTCACATTTGCTAAGATTTGGCTGCTCTACGCTCAGTTTGAGATCCGGCAAAAAAACCTGCAGGGAGCCAGAAAGGTCATGGTAAGATTCACCAGAGCTGAAAATATGAATATAAATCTCATTTAGAGAAACACAGAGACCAGGGGAAAAAGAAATAACATCTTCATTGACTGTCAGCTGAACTACATTATTTATTAGAGCTGTGTTACATTTACATAAATGTTCTCTTTCACAAACTGAAGCATTTCTTTGTATATATAAGCAAGTAAATCATGTTACTACAATACAAACAGGCTACCCTAGTTTTTGACTATAAGACAACTGTCCCACACTATAAAACTGTAGTAAAAGAGTATGAAAACGATCTGGTTACGATGCATAACATATGAAATAGTTCACCTAGACACATTTGTCTTCTCAGGGCATGGCGATCGGTAAATGCCCGAAGAACAAACTGCTGAAGGGCTACATCGAGCTGGAACTGCAGCTGCGTGAGTTCGACCGCTGCAGGAAGCTCTACGAGAAATACCTGGAGTTCAGCCCGGAGAACTGCACCACCTGGATCAAGTTCTCAGAGCTGGAGACGATCCTGGGAGACACGGAGAGAGCCCGCGGCATCTTCGAGCTCGCCATCGGACAGCCGCGGCTGGACATGCCAGAGGTGCTGAGCTGTGTGGTTTTTATAGGGTCGGGGAATGTGGACTAAAGAAATCTGAAATGTTTCCAAACATGTGGACCAATCGTTCATTTGAAATCTCTTTCCAGGTGCTGTGGAAGTCCTACATTGACTTTGAGATTGAGCAGGAGGAGTTTGGAAACACCAGAAATCTTTACAAAAGGCTGCTGCAGCGCACCCAGCATGTCAAGGTGAGAACTGCACTGTAGCTGTCAGAGCTCAGTGAACATCTGGAAGAAATGCTTTCCGAACCTACAAAGACTTGAATTCAGACTGATGGCCAAGGTGTTGCATCAACCTCCTCTTCTTCTTCTCGTGCAGGTTTGGATCAGCTACGCCAAGTTCGAGCTGTCCATCGACAGCCCCGACAGGCTGCAGAAGTGCCGGCAGATCTTCGAGGAGGCCAACAAGAGCATGAGGAACTGCGAGGAGAAGGAGGAGCGGCTGATGCTGCTCGAGTCCTGGAGCGACTTTGAGAAGGAGTTCGGCTCCGACGGCACCATGGAGAGAGTGAGGAAGCTGCTGCCAGAGAAGGTGAAGAAGAGGAGGAAGCTGACGGCCGAGGACGGGGTAAGAACGGGACGTCGACTGTCAAACTGGTTTATAACCGAGCGGTGGGGGGGGGGCAGGTCATCCGCAGTGTTTGGGTCTGCTTCCTGTTTCATACGTTTGGCTGTATGGAACTTTTCTTTCTACCTTTTGATAGATTTTACCTGTAAAAAGATCATCGCTTGGTTCCGATCAGTCCTGGTATGATTCATTGATTAGCTGGTAATTCGTAACAACATTGATAATTAAGTTGTTCATTCTCAGGTTCTAGCTTCTCAAATTTGAGGATTTAGGATTAGTTGTAGTCGTAGTTTTAAGTTCACTAACTCCTCATTCAGAAACTTCTTTATCACTCGTTTTAAAAACACATTTATATAATTTATGTCTCTAATTTGGGATGAGCTCTGTCTGCTTAGACTCAGCTCAGTTAATCTGGAGTGAAGCTGCATGGTTTTAAACTAAAATCATATTTGTGATTTTGGACACTTTGATTCTGCTGATGGTTTAGTGGATTTTATTTTCTGTTTGCGTGAATTTAAATTCAAAAACTGTTTGTTGATTAAAACAACTTGAAAAAGATGGAAATTTAAATATTAATCTCAAAGGTAATTGGCATGTTTGTACTTTACTAAGCCAAGGGTTTAACTGGAGTGTGAGCCGAGGACAGTGACCGGCTCAAATCAATACAATCTGTAGAAATCATAACTTTTCAATGAAACATGACATTAAATATAAGATTAGATCAAAACATTTCCCTGTTAAAAGTAAAAGTTTTCAAAACACAATGTACAAATATAAAATCATCGATTGATCTGATGGACAATAAATAGAATGTAATTATGGCCATGACAATAAAGCTAAAAGTTAGATCGAGTTTAAATATTAAACTGAGCACAAGCTTGATAATGTTATTTATCAGGGGAAAATAAACCTTTTCTCTTTTCTGATTGTAAACTGAATATCTTTGGACTAAATAGAATCTCTTTTCCTGGTTCTTTCAGTCGGACGCAGGTTGGGAGGAGTACTACGACTACATCTTCCCAGAGGATGCCGCCAACCAGCCCAACCTCAAACTGCTGGCCATGGCAAAGATGTGGAAGAGGCATCAGAGAGTGGAGGAGGAGGAGGTTCCAGAAAATGGTCCAATGGCTGAAGAGACGACATCGCCGTCCTCCGACGAAGCCGCGGCTCCTCCTGAAAACCTGCCGGAAACCGTCTCTGACAGAAACAGTGCGACGGAAACAGAACAGGAGAAGACGTACGACGATCGAGACGATGACGGCGGCAGCAGCAGCAGCAGCAGCAGCAGCGAGAGTGACAGTAACGACGAAAATGATGAAAACGATGGAGAGAAAGAGGCGAAAGAGAGGAGGAGCGGAGATGAAGATAAAGATGAGTGATGTTTCCCTGCTCAGCGACACGAGGGGAGGGACGTTCACCCCGGATCAATTTTTCTACTCATCTGTTTTTCTAACAAAAACAACAAAACCAGCTCACGAGAGTCTTTATTGTATGACCATGTTTTCACCATCAGACACACATCAAGTCAAACTCGCTTGTTGTCTTATTTCTTAAGCAAATGTTCATTTAGAATTTACAGGAAGTTGAATGGATATTTGACTGTTGGGAAATAAAAGTTTGTACAACAGTGGCTCTCTGACTGTGACTAAGCACTGAGAAATGGTATGCAGCCTCTGACAGTTTAACTATGTACAATGTAACTGAGCAGGACCAGTAATTACATATAATTCACATGTGATGATGAGGATGAAGAGAGCAGAGCGTCAGAGAGCCACCGTCCGTTATTCGATGTCTTCCGGTCTGACAGGATGAGGCAGCGGGATGATCGACTTCTTCTCTGTGTCTCTGGACAGAGCTTTCCTCATATCTGCAAGAGAAGAAGAAATAGAACAGCTGTTTGTTCTGGGGGAACAGCGCCCTCTTCTGTTGGTTTTTCAAAAAGCCAAATAAATGTGCGGCAGAGGCTTTGTTTATGAAACTCCTCCAGTGTTACTGTGGTAAATGAAAGTCACTAAAAGGGTCAGTTCATCAAAATACTTTTACAAAATGTATTAACCTCCAGTTGTATCTATCCATGACGTTTTTATAAACTTCTGCTGAAGCCCCAAAACAATGAAGGTGAATAGAAGAAAAAAATGTCCCTGTTTTAATCCACAGAACGCAGTTTGTTTTCATAGAGAGGCTCCAATAAAACTGTTGTTTTGTGGATTATTCCTTCCATTCACCTCCATTGTATTTGGTAATCAAAAATCTCAAAGCCTGTCTCCCATTCATGATTATCATTTTTGGTCCTTTGGGTTTCAGTTTCAGCAGTTTTTGGGGTGTTTGGCAGGCAACTGTAAAGTGTCGAAGCTTCCCACCAGCACCTGAATGCACCACAGTGGATCAGTCTTTACAAAACTATGAACAAACACCCGTCTTACCCTTTAGGTTTTTCTTAAAAAGGAACAAATCTATCTGGTTTCAGTGCTGATAACTCCTCTCACCGTAAGCGTCTTCGTC
The DNA here is from genome assembly GCF_043641665.1 of Enoplosus armatus. NCBI lineage: Eukaryota > Metazoa > Chordata > Actinopteri > Centrarchiformes > Enoplosidae > Enoplosus > Enoplosus armatus. The sequence goes on along the minus strand of NC_092198.1, from coordinate 1,932,541 downwards.
GGGCTCTCCGTTGCTGGCTGAGTAGTACTCGATCACCGTCCTGTAGACGCTGTAGCCCAGACGTTTGTACATGTTCACCGCCACTTGGTTAGAGACTCGCACGAAGAGATCCACAAAGAATCCGCCTTTCCTACGAGACGACAACACAACATCAAAATGTAACCGTGTTTATCTAATGTCTATGAATTAACATTATTGTGATGCCAGTTCTGCAAACACACTGGACTTTACTGTCCAGTACGGGATGTATAATCCGGGGTTTGATGGTACAAACCTCTCTGAGATTTCTTCCAGCATCTCCATGAGTTTGGCTGCGAGGCCGAGTCTTCTGAACTCCGGGGCGACGGACAGAGCGGTGACGTGACCGTGCCACTCCTCCCGAGCCACCGATCCCTCCGCCTTCCCCATGACTGCAAGAGAGCAACGAGATGAAATAAGCTCTACGGAGAGTTTAGGTTAATGAACCAAAACACAGAAAAGTAAGGTGATAACGTGAAATATGTGGCTGTTATAAGATGAATGAAGTATTACGTTATTATAAGTATTACAGTACTTTTGTATGCAACAACGCAGCTTTTAATGAGCAAGCTGATAAGACCAGAGCCATATGTTATATATATGGGCCAGATTATTGAATGTAATGAACAGATCTGTTTCACAGCAGATATTTTGGCTTGTCACAGCAGTGTTACTGTTATTAATAATAGTAATGACGACTCCAGTTAATACAAGTGTCCAGTGAGCCGTGAGAGTGAGACATGTTCAACACCAGGACCCTTTACACCTTTTCTACTGTGACAGGTCAAACTGTCCTCCATGACAAAGGGGCTACACACATGAAATGTTTAAAAATGTTCAACATTTGTGAGATAGTGAAAACACTTTGAATACATCTTCAAAACATTCTATCATTAAGATGTCATTAAATCAGCTGACCACCAGATGGCGCTGTACTAATTCATTGTTAATATATAGGTCCAGTCTAATCACACTAATAACTCTTATAACATCTATCATCTATTTTGTTGTGTTTTATCCAAAACTCAACATTAGATTTGGTGTGTTAAACTTTATATATTAGGTTCATTCTTTCGTTCATTTTTACTTTATTGGGTTGTTTTTTGTATTATTTTTTTATATTTATTGGACTGTTTTGACTACACTTTTTGTATATTCTTTTGACATATCATAATGAAAAGTTTTGACAGTGTGGGTAAGACACAAGGACATTTATTTTCTTTTACAAATGTCTAAGCTTCCCACCAAAAGGTAAATGCACCGGAGGACTTCAAATTAAAATAAACGTGAAGAAAAACTATTCAAGCAGCAGGTTGTCTGTGATGAAAACTGGAGCACAAATCAAGTCTGTTCAAGTAGATTAAGTATTGTAAAAAAAATAAAATGAACAAATGGCTAATGGGGGGGGGGGCTCTCAATCATGTAAAGCAGTGGTTCCCAACCTTTTTCTTAAGGGACCCTATTTTACCACTTTATGGTAAACTGACGTCCCCAAAAAAGTGGGAAAAGTAGCCTCTTCTTTTGAAATATCTTTGTGTATATTTCATTATTCATTGCATGAAAACAACAACAGCACAGAAACATTAACTGTACAATGAACCTAAATAGTGAACTTAATACCTGCAGGAAGTAAAACTAGCAATTTGTATAAAATTCTGAATAAACTATTTCCTGTGGATTTTTCTTACTTTTTTAAGGAACACAATTCCATGTCTGTATTATGATTCCCTCTTAATTTCACTATCATACATAACTTTTAATAGTCCAAACAGCCTGGCTTTATGATAAATAAAATAAGATATAGGTAAACTTCTAAAATAACCCTTAAATTTAGTTTAATTTAGTCTTCTTCACAGAAATTAATTAAATGCATGTATATCGTTTCATATATATTAAAATTCTTACACCCTTAAAATCAAGAGGGCTTCACGACCCCCCGTGGAGCTTTGCAGACCCATGATGGGGGTGGGGAACCCCAGGTTGGGAACCACTGATGTAAAGGACAATCTCAACCATCCTAAACAATAAAATGTTAAAGTCTGACGAAGCAGAAGAGCTTACTGTAGCCCATCAGTTCACCACCAGGAGCCTCGGCAACGATGAAGTACTCCGGCCAGTGGGCAAGGTACTGGAGGTAAAACGGGATCCCATACTGGAGGTCAAAGGTCAAAGAAAAACTACAAACTTCTGTTACATAAAAAACACTTAATGTTTTCCTATTATATCACTGGGGGTAAACATTAGAAACAGCTCCCTGTATAACACAATACAGCTCAACAGCAGCACAAACTACAGACTGTTAGATGTTCTAACTAAACTGGAAACAGAGTGTAAATTAAATGTCATCAGCTGAAATAAACCAGACCTACATTAAGAGATATCTGTGAAATGACAGATCAGCTAACGTGGCTAACTGATATCTTCATCTTAAAGTAAAGGATACAGTTTCTGTCAAAGGGTCCAGGTTGCTGTTGAACAAAACACAGACAAACATCAGTTAGTCCTGAACTGTCAACAGAGTCAACAGTAATTCTTCTACGAGAATATTAATATATTCTCTGAAGACACAAACTCACCAAACTCAATCGAATAATTAAAAGTTTCCTTATTTAACGTAACTTATCACATATCAACGTGGAAAACGTACTAAAATCTACATTAATTTCATTAGGGTTTATCGGTAAATACGGAATACCTGTGCCCGACCAAGAAACGTAATTTTCATATGAAATGCATATAAACAACTGATGTGCACTGTTCGCTCACGTCCTAGCTAGGTTAGCTAGCTAGCATAAGCAGGCAAACACATTACACTTTTTACTGAAACGACAGTTACATTTAATGATTAAATGTATGCCGATTTTCCCAGAGGATGCTAAAGAGTCATAAGGTGTTTCAGTCAGGCATTAGCAAGTATTCTTTCTGCCGATGATAATGGAATTATTTAATTCTAAGAAAATTTGAATGGAGTTTGGCACAGAATTCTTTCCAGCCAGCAGTCCATCTGTGGTCACACTGGTTAGCCTGCTAACGCGGCTGCGCACCAAAACCAGAGTGTGCAGATAACATACATACGAGACAACTGGTTAAATAGAACCTATATAGTAAAACTGATAAGATTTCACTCACATATTGTTGAATTTAAATAAATCATCGCAGGTAAACGGTCTTAGTGTTGTCATCTTGGCTTACTGCTATGTGTCCTTTCACCTCAGAGGCAAAGACATTTACTTTAAAAGGCAAAAAGAAAAAGACCAGCGCCCCCTGCTGAACAGGAGGTACTACACTGTAAAAACAGCAGGTATACTGTTTACCACAATCACCATCTTAGTTTAGTGTATTAGCATGCTAATATTCACTAATTAGACCTCAACACAAAGTACAGCTGAGGCTGATGGGAATCTCATTAGTATTGCAAATATTTGGTCATAAACCAAAGTATTGGACAAACTGACACTGAGACTTTGGGCCCTTGGGTTTCACCTACTTCTCATGAGGTTTTCCTCGTCCTTTTCCAGCTGCATCCAGGCGCTGTGAGGCGGAGGGATGACAGTCCCTGTGGCAGCAGTCAGACTGAACCGAAGCCCAGTGGAGATGATTATTATAAATCTTTTTTGGGACACACAACAAATAATACCACAGATACATGTTCTTCTGTGTGAGCAGCGTAAACATCCCCAGAGTGGGAACACCCAGTCTCAGCTCCCAAACGAAGCCTCCCCGGGGGGATTCAGGTAAACTGACACTGGTTCAGTTCATCAGGTGATACTGTGTGAGGAGGTGGGGTCACTGTCTGCAGGTATGAAGGCTGACGCTGACATCACCTGCCAGCAGCACCGAGTGAAGCCCAGCGAAGTGAGGAGTGCAAATGGAGCGTCTCCAGATGTGGGGGTTCTTCGGCCTCATCGTTCTCACCGCCGCCCAGAATATCACACACAGGTAAACACACACAGGTAACCACAGTCATCAGGACAGTTTAAGGGTCTATATGAGGTTTATTTCCAGTCAAAACTGAGGTATGTTTATTTTTACATGTCACCTAATGTCCAGTGTTAGCTTAGAATAATTTTAAATATATATTTATCAGCAAAACTGACAAGATATCACTCACATGTTGTTGAATTTAAACAAGTCATCACAGGTAAACAGTTTCAGTCAGATTTTTGTGTTAAATATGAACTAAAAGAGAAAGTAAATAATGCCTTTATCTGGTGACGTCGAGTCATTTTTGATGCTCAAGATTTTGTATTTTATCATTTGATTGAAAAAGCAACATAAATCACTTGTAATTTCACAGAGGTTTGGCTCAGTTACACTGTATTTAGCACATACTTTAATCTTTAAGATTTAGAGTGGACTTTTGTGTGCCTAGTCAGTCTTGATAATCCATGGAACTCACTCTAAATTAAAGATCTATTTTTGAGTATTTAACCTGACTTGTTCCTCGTGCTGGTTTGGTTCCTCAGCCCTGACCCTCAGCCCTCCTACCTGCTGCTGGCTCCCAGATCCCTCCGTCCTGGAGTCCCAACATCAGTGTTAGTCAGCATCCTGACCACCTCGCCGGTCTCTGTGTCAGCTCACATTGTTCATGGCAACCAGACCGTGGCCTCACACTCTGCAACAGTTGACGGAGGTGAAATCTTTTGTGTATCATCAACAAAACACCGTCCTCTGATTTTAATGACTTGCATTGTAATTAAACAACATTACTGTCAAATTCTGTTTTTAAAGGTTCAACCAAGCTGCTGACTGTGCCAGCTGTAAGTATGATATATCATTTCATATCATATATCAAGTTTTTAGCCTGCTGGTGGTGTCGGTCCACCTCTTTGGTCCAGAGTGACATTTCGTCCAGACGTTCGTGTTCTTACTTTAACTTACTTTAACTTTAGTGATCCCTTAACGTGTCATGTAGCGCCATCACCAGGTCAAAGTTTTACTTTGTCCAGTACTTTGGTTTATGACCAAATACCTGCAGAACTGATGACATTCCCATCAGCCTTTGTGTTTAATGCTAATTAGCAAATGTTAGCATGCTAAACTAAGATGGTGAACATGGTCAACATTACACCTGCTAAACATCAGCATCTTAGCATGGTCATTGTGTGTGTTAGCATGTTGATGCTCTTAGTCGCATGACAATTCATAAATATAATTATTGTCAAGGATCCTTTAAATTAGCTTGACCCAAAGATATTTACTGAGGCAGATATTTTACAGTCTCCTGCACTTGTGACAGGCTCTCAAAGAGGATTTGAGTTTTTTCTAAATGAAACCAGAACATATGCTGATTTTCTGTTTTCAAAGCAGAGAGGAGAGGCTTTCCCTTGAAGTGTAAACTGATACGATCCAGTGAAATTCAGACAGATGTTGAGCTGATCCAAAGTTAAAGCCTCTTATCTGGACCACAGACACCTGAGAAGCTTTTCACTCAGGTTGGAGCAGCTTCAGACAGATTTTAAGAAAGGTCAATCAGGTTTTAGGCATCTTGGATTTCCATTATTATATAATATAAGAAATATCCGTTGGTGTATTAGTCTCCAGAGGATTTGGATTTTTAGAATATAAACATTTCTCAGTTAAACTTCGGCTCAATGTCGTTCCCCTGCAGACCCACGAGAGCGAGTCCAGCTACTGGCACCCTTACAGCCTGGAGGTCAAAGGTCACGTGGATGGCGTCCAGGTTTTCTCCAACTCAACACAGCTTCACTTCGACCCCAAAGGCCTCTCCACCTTCATTCAGACAGACAAACCGAACTACCGGCCCGGGCAGATGGTCAAGATCAGAGCAGTGTCCGTTCACCCCGACGGGAAACCCTTCGTGAGCCCGGTGGACGTTATCGTCAGAGTGAGTCTGACAGTATCAATATACAGTATAACATCAGGCATCATTTATCATCATCATTTAAAAACATAGCTTACAGCTGGCATTTTAAAACATTTAATGTTTGGGTGAAGTACTCCTTTAAGGATATATCAAGCATACTGCTGACCTCTGGTGGTGATCAGCAGGAACATCAAAAACACTGATAGAACTTCCTCCTAACTGATCCAGGATCCGAGGGGAAACCTGCTCAGACAGTGGCCGGCTGTAGACGGTGTCCTCGGGGTTGTGTCCAAAGAGTTTCAGCTGTCTGAAAACCCACCTCTGGGTGAATGGACCATCATCACCACAGTCGGTGTAAGTCCGCTACATCTCACCCTGCCCACCAAGTATATATAGGACTATATGCATACTGTAAACTCGTTCTTGCCTCATTGCCAGATTCTTTGACTTAATTTGAAAGGATTTTAATTCCTTGTTAAACTGAAGTGTTTGAAAACAAATAACATGCTGAATTATAGTGAAGAAGGAGCTCATCCAAGGAAAGCAGGTGGTTTATTCTGTACCTGAGCTGCAGACTTGAGACTTGAGTTTATGGGTACAGAACATATACTTAAGTAATGCTTTACTAATGCATGATGCATGCGTCATGGATGAAACATGGAGAGGGTTAATCTTGTGTCTGTTTTACAGGGCGTTTCAAGTGAGAAGCATTTCAACGTGGCTTATTACGGTACGTACGTTTTCTCTGACATACATGTACACTGAACACCACCAACACCATCACTTTATGTCCGTATGTTATTATATCAGCGTGTTTTGCACCACACAGTGTATTATTCAATCAGCCCTTCAATCCATTCATTGTTTGGTTTCAGTGCTGCCAAAGTTTGAGGTCGTGATAGAAGCTCCGGATGTTATTTATCATGAAGACACTCTGTGGGGCTCCGTCACAGCAAAGTAAGAACATTTGTTTCATTCAGTGCAGCTTCAATACCTTTATTGACATATTTGTATTAAAAATCTTCCTAATAATCTCTTTTCATCCTCAGGTACATGTACGGCAAGCCTGTTCAGGGACACATGAATGTGACGTTCCTCCATCACTTTCATGGTATTGAGGAGGCTTATGATGAAGATAGACAGGTGGGTCGTTTTATTTAAAGCTCCTAACTCTGATCTGATTACACCAAAATGTATATTAGCATTTGAGGATTTACTATTTGACCCATTTTATATCAGTATAAATAAAATACTTTGGGGTCTTTGGACTGTTGGTCAGACAAAATAAGAATTTTGAACACATCACATTAACATCTTACCGACCAATCGATCAACTAGCAGATACTTTATAATCAACAGATGAACTGATAATGAATCAATACCCTTAATGACCTCCCTGTTGCTTTGGTTTAGATTGACGGCACCACAGACTTCATGTTTGACGTTCCCGACTACTACCCAATGAACAAAAGAGCTCTAGAAATGATCTTCTATGACGGATACATGGATGATGAGTTTCTAACGATTGTGGTTCATGTGACTGAACGCCTCACAGGTAATTAGACGATTTATGAGTTTTAGAACTCATAAATCATCGTAATTCACACCATGAGTCAGCAAAGACAGCGTTTCTTCTGGGAACAAAGTGAATATTTTACAGGTTGATTCCAGTACATTTTAGATTCAGTATATTTCAATTTGACGACTTTTAGGCCAGCTAATTCATTCATTCAAATAAAAGATTCAGTAATTACCAACCACAATGTCATCCCTGCCAGTGTGGACATATGTCCACATATTTAAACGTTTAAATTTCACAGCAAAATCAATTCATTCCAGTGGAATCGCCGCAATTAGTGGATTCACTCCCAGCTGAAGTTAAACTTTGGTGCGCCATTGACCAATAGCAGGCCGTCTTGACAATGCTGACTCTTGAGGAAACAGAGAGTGGAGGAAGATATCGCATTTAACGAGTACAATCTGCTCCACAGGTCAATGGTTTACGCACAGTTATGGGACAAGAGTCAATGGTACAAATACAATTTTTGAACAAACGGTGTGAACTTATTGTCCTGTTAGCTCAAAAAGCTTTTTCCCCCTCTTCAATAAAACTCTTTATTGAATGAAATGATGTAAGGGTGGAGTAAACGGCTCAGTACTAAGAAAAGAGAAGCTCAGGGAGACTAATGCGACTGACTAACGCCAGTATGTCCTGGCTGGCTAGCGTGTTAGCTTTAAGCTACACAGGCTCCGTAAGAGTATTCACTACGTCACCAAGCTTCTCCTTCATGTTGGGAAATGTCATTTACAAAGATATAATTGAACAGTTAAATGAATAAATAAAATGTAAATAGATAAATAAAATATTCAAAATAAGTGTGAGTGCTTCTCATATTTCAGGTCTCACATATAACAGTACGGCGAAGGTGTCTTTGGCAAAGCACAGATATAAAATTTCCTTTGATGGCTATCCCCAAATATTAAGGCCCTCTCTGAACTTCACTGCCAGGGTAAGGAAAATCTTTTTTATAGTTTCAATATTTTTTGTTTAGAATGTTTTTTAATTGTTTAATTTGTTTTCAAAATGGGAATTTTGATGAATGTGAACCCTCTTCTATAAATAACCAAACACTTTTGCACATTGTTCTGTATTGCTACATGAAAGATTCAATTTAAAAAGCATATTATCAATAGTTTTCTTGATTTCATAGCTGAAAATATCGACGTACGACAATCAGCCGCTGTCACCAGAGGATCAGCTAAAGACCGTTCAAGTGTCAGTGATGCAACGAAAGCAAAGTCCATGGAGTTGGAAGATGGACAGCGTTGAAGAAATGGTGCCTCGTGGATCGAACATGTCACATCCCCATCCAGAGAACACGCCTCCTAAAGAAATGGAGTTTCCCGTCCCTGCAGACGGAGTCATACCCCTCTACATCCAGCTCATGAACGAAACCGAAACACTCACAGTTGATGTAAGATGATCTTTTTATCGCCTTGAAACTTGCCCTTCATCATGACTGCATACTCAGCCTAACCATGTATTGAGTGTGTACAACATTCACTGTAAAAATGACAAATGAAAAAGGCTTTTTCACTGTGATTTATTTTTGATGGACACTGTTGAGTGTGCAATGCAATGCTAAAACAGAAACAGAGGAAGAACTCACAGCAATTGTAAATTAATAAATTTCATTTACCTAGCCCTATTTTGTGTGGAATTTTAACACAATGCTTTTTTTAACCTGGATTAATTGAAATGGAAAGCGGTGTATCATCTGCATAGAAGGTAGACAAAAAGCCATGTTTACATATTTCCAGAGCCAATTGTGGCTGATTAAAGCATTTTTTTTGATTGATGGGGGTCAGTTGTATAAAACCTCAACCATTTCCAGTCCAAATGTGCAATATACAGCTGCTTTAAAAGTTCTCAGTGTGGAGTTTTTGACCACTAGTAGCACTATGGAGCTGTTTTTCTATGGTTGGTCCCTGTTTGATATTGTTATTGTTATTGTGTTAGAGATTTATGGTAAATATTAAAGGACCCTAACCTGACCTAGGTGGGTAGTCAGAAACACACAGATGTCAGCTGCAGATACCTAAAGGATGTGCTGCAAGATTATTTAGCACCAGCACAGAAAACTAAAGTCTCGTTCACATATTTATCTATTTATTTTATTTTCAGGCGTCTTTTGAGGACAGCCACAACACTCTACAACTCTATAGAAGCTACACATCCCCCAGTCACTCCTACCTGCAGATTCAGAAACCCTCCAGACCTCCAGAGGTAAATATGGGGAACTTAGTACAAGGTTACATCCGTGTCACATGTTTCTGTTTGGTAGCATTGTGGAAACACTGTTGGTTGAAAACAGGATGTACATTTACTTCAATGAGGTGCTTAGACTGAAGTGATGCACTGTGCTGTATACCCTTAGCACACATAAAATAATAATTAAACATGTTTTATCACAATCTTCTCTCCCTTCAGGTCGGTTCGCCCCTCCTGCTGCACATTGAGAGGAATTTTCCAATGACAGAGATTCACTACATGGTGAAGAAGATGCTTCATTTATTTAATATATTGAATTGAAATGATTTACATTTCATTCAACCTTCCAAGGCATTCACTTAGACTGACTTACATTAAGTGCAACTGTAGAAACTTGTCTAAAATGTGTCTGCCCCCTAGTGGCCAAAGAATAAATCACTGCAGCTTTAACATTTTAAAAGACTTAAGGCCTCATGTCAGTTTTCTGTGTGTGAAGGTGAAGTCCAGAGGTCAGGTGGTTTCTGCTGGAAAAACCTCTGGTGATCTGACTCTGGTCCCAGAAATCACCTGGGCTCCACTGGCCTGCATCATCGTCTACTGTGTGCATCCCAACGGAGAGATCGTCAACGATGTGACGCAGCTGCCCATCACCCAAACTTTACAAAACCAGGTGATTTATTGTTTCAGTGGTTCTACATGTCTAGGTTGTTGTTGTGTGGTGTCATGTGGTATAATGTGGTTATGGTTCTGTGTGATGTTTGTGAATGTGATGATGGGATGTGGCGGACCGGCTTGTGATTGGCAGGTGTCTCTGAGCTGGAGCAGCACCATGAGGAGGCCCGCCGACGAGGTCACACTGAGGGTCTCGGCGGCAGAGCCCGGCTCTCTGGTCGGGATCCTGGTGGTCGACAAGGCGACGCAGGGGGCGGGATCACACAATGACATCACCAAGGAGACGGTGAGGACAACACCTGAGTCACTGCTTGTTCACATCCCGAGCTTTACTGTGTGATTGTATTCTGACTCCAAAATACATCCGATACACAAGTCTATGACTAAATCAATCATTAATCATGACAGTTTGAACATAAAGGTCTTAGTCTTGAATCTTAGTTTCAAACCAGTGCTTTACTAAATCAGGTGGCACCATTAAAACTTAATAAATGTCTTAGCTCGTAAAGACTCTCGTAACGTGTAAATTGGTTGCAGGATTGGCACAGGATCTGGTACAGACATTCATGGTCCCCACAGGACGAATTGTGAGGGCTTTTGGGAATCCCCTGACTTTTTCACAATGTGTCCAATACCTTGGTTTACAGCCAAATATCTGTAAACTAAAATACGACATACAGACAGTTGATTGTCATATAACGTGCATTGTCATCTGCAACAGTTGACTCTGAGATCTGTGAATACCAGAAGCTTCCATAACTCCCCAGGGTCCTCTCCGGTTTAATATTTTCACTAGCAGTTTTCCAGCTAAAGGTCCACCACCTTTACATATATATTTTCCAGGTATAAGACCCCCTGCAGGTTATTCTATGAAACCCAATCTGCCGCCCCCCACCCCAGTTTCACTTCAGTGTGAACTGAGGCCCCATGAACTGATCGGTCAAACAGGTTTTAAACAATAAGTGCTCTTTTTGTGGCCCTGTCTGTTTTTTTTTTGTCTTTGTGTGCTGCAACAATAGCAGCTCTGAGGATGTTGGTGTTGCTTTCACAGGTGCTGAAGGAGATGAGGGAGTATGGCGTTTCCATGGCCGACGCCTACTCTGACATGTTGAGAATGGGAGATCCATACTCAGTCTTCAAGGTTAGACTCCCCAGAGACACATCACATCTGTTTGTTCTATCACTAGAGTATTGTGTAAACTTCCTGTTTACTCAGAAGGGATCCATCAGAAACATTTCACCATCTAATGCACCTTTAAACTGTCCTCTGCAGGTTGACAGGGGCTTACATCTATATAGGCTAACCTACATTGGCTGACCCAACTGGCCTAAGTGTTAATGGAGGCAAAGTGTTACTTAGTTCAGACCTGTCAGTCTTTTATGATCTTTCCAGCCAAATGTGGAGTGAAATGTGTATTTTTCATGTCTTTGAGCAGACTTGTGATCTCGTGGCGTTGACTGATGCCAGTTTAAACATGATGGAACATCCGCTGAAGCCTGTATTTCGTAAGTTTTAAAAATCAAAGTTAGTCAAAAGTTTGCCTTTCACTGTCACTTGTTTGACTATTGCGACTATGCAGTGCTAATAAAACTGACACTTGTCCTCTAAACAGCAGGGGAGGGAATACATCCCCTCTTCCAGACTGACGGTCCACATATGGAGCCACAACAGGAGCCACGAGAGCGCCGGAACTTCCCAGAGACCTGGATATGGATGGATACCAACACAGGGTGAAGCTTCACAAACATGCAACTGTAGAAAAACAGAATGTCATGTTGGCCCCTTTTTAATAATATTTCATGACTTGTGTTTTCTGTTTAGTTGTAGTTAAAAGTGAAAGACATGAACTTCTGACCACTTTGTTTTAAAAGTTAACTATGACACAAACTTCGCTGTATGCTGGTGGAGACGAACAATCAAGCAACCGCGCTCCTGAACCTACCTTCTTTTAGTTTAATCTATTTTTACTTTAATTACAGTAGATGAGTGAGAGACTGCAAACTGCATCTGTATGCAGATGATTCCACTGTTTATTCCAATACTTTTATAGCTCAACAAGCAAACAATGAGGATTTATTTAAACAACAACAGCATCTGCAGTAATAATATCTAAAACTGGCATTATACAGGGAACTACAGGGAACTGTAGACATTACATCCACGTCAGTGGCTCCACATTGCACTAAGGGTAAGAACTACAAAGAAACTTAAAGATAAATACAATAAATGAAGCTATACAACACGCAGTCTGCAGCTAATCTCATGACACTTGGCCAGTTGTGGAGATAAAAGCCGAATGTGCGGCGCTTTTTCTTGGTCACCTTTTTATTTGCATTGTTTTATGTTCTTTTCTAGTGATTCAGACTCAGCACAGATAACTCTGACTGTACCGGACAGCATCACAACCTGGACAGCCACCGCCTTCGTCATATCCGAGAACCTGGGACTGGGCATCGTGGAGAGGCCTGCAGAGGTATTTACATCACTTCAAAAAGCACTTAAAGCACCTTTTTAACCCCTGACGTTTTGTACTCCACAATAGCAAATGTAAGAATTGGTATTAGCATTTCAGTTATTGTATATTGTCCTGTTGGTGGGACAGTATAAAGTTTCCATGTGATCTTCATGCAGCTCACAGTGTTCCAGGATTTCTTCCTGTCCTTGAATCTGCCGGCCTACGTCATCCGAGGAGAGGAGCTGCTGCTGGAGGTCATTCTGTTCAACTACCTCCCGCAGGACCAGGAGGTCAGTCTGCTTCTCCTCACACAGCCTGCAAACCACGCTGCATCTCGACTGTTTACTGCTTCGGCCTTCTTGGTCTCTCCAGGTCTCTGCTGTCTCAAAGGTCAACGCTGTCAAGATGATTTGCTCTTGATCAACAACACAAATTTTCATGCACACATTTTAGTCTGCCTCTGTGCGCAAATCTACTGATGTTTCATTGAAATGAACTGATTTTTCTCTGAAATTTAGCATTTAGAGCATTTAGACATCTAAACTTTCCGGGGATGTTGAGCTTCTGTCCTCTTTTGACTCTGTTGCTGAAGTGTAACCAGGTTTAACAATTTCTATATTTGTATTTTTTGGGTTATGAAATACACAAAAAGTTGAACTGCAGCAGGTCTTTAGTCGCTGGCAAAGACCTGCTGCAAAAAGTGTCTTAAATGATGTGATGTAGGTCACTTTGAACAAACGATGTTGTTGATGTTGGTCCACTCAGACTACAAGATATATCTGCTTTAAATCTGTGTGATATATGTCACCGCGCACCAACAGTAGAATACAGCAGGTGTTGGATTACGAGCGACTGTTTGTGGAGTGAATGTGGTTCACAGGGTTAGTGGGGTTGTTTTAGGCGTCAGGTTTCTATAATCTAATGTGGCATCAGTTGTTTTAACATCTCATACAACTCTGCTGTCACCTCTGATAAAGACATGACCCAGGCTTTCTTTAATCTTTAAATCCTTCAACACAAAAAAGCTTCAAAAGAGAGCTCAGTGAGCCCTTAGAGAGCTGTTGTTCTAAGAATGTGTGTTTTAATTTGATATTTGGTTACAACAACATGCTTCTTTTGTTTCCTCCCACACTCTTTGTATCGTCAGACGTCTGTTTAATGTGATCTGGGTGGACTCTTTCTGCCTTTGTCGTCAGGTCATGGTGATTGTTGCACAGAGTGAGACCTTTGAGTTTGTCTTCCGGGACAATGAGGAGCTGTCCATGCCCAGTGTTCGCCAGGTGTCTGTTGGGAGTCAGAGCGGAGCGTCCGTCCTCATTCCCATCAGGCCGCTGGTCCTCGGAGAGATCCCCGTCTCTGTGAAAGCCGTGTCGTCTGTGGCTTCCGACTTCGTCCGCAGGACGCTGCTCGTGAAGGTGAGGAAGTCACACAGGGAGGTTTTCACGATGGAGGAGCTCCAAAATTAGACGACATTTGGTGGTATAACAATAAAAAGCAGAGTAATGTGTTGTTGATTTTTGTTTTTATTTAAGTTTGCTTCTTGTCCCTTCTCACTGTCCCATAACAACATGCAAGGAGGCGTTCAGGTGTTCATTTTGCTTGAGAAAAACGGGGCTATTCATGTGTTGATTGACAGCAAGATATATAGGAATCACTTCATTTGCAAGCCTCATTTAAATAATGGGTGAAATGCTGGCATTGCACAGGGACTGATCAATGTATGGGAAGGTAGTATTTGCCAAAATTACAGCACCACGCCTACAGTACTTTTACAGGATGATGTATGTTTTGTTATCATTTATAGCAAACCTATACCTACTCATAACCCGTCACAGGTCTCATACTGGACAGTATGTCGATGATTTTAGAGTGCTGACGAGGCTAAACTCTCCAGTAATTCACAAGAAAAATGCTCTGTTTCCAAGTTGTTAATCATATAGTGGGAGCTCCAGACTGGGAACCACTGGATCAGTGATTCATATGAGCAGAAGCCCTTTCAATCCCAGGTTTATTTATTTATTAGTTTATTTGTTAGCAACAATGCAAAGAAAATTGTAACAGGTTACAATAACATGACACAGATGTGTTGCATATAGGATTTCTATTCAGGGCCCCTGTCCCTGGTTGGGCTTCTCTGCTTAAAAAGGTCATTAAATGTTGTCATTATAAAGAGTACATTAATTAGATGAAGCACATTGTAAGTCGTTTTTAACTGAAAGTGAAAGAACTAGTGAAGTGAAAAGTCAGAGGTCCAGCATCTTGTTTATCTGTCAAACTGCTGCAGCTCCAAAACAAACACAAAGTGTTCCAGGCAGGAAACTCCTCCAGTGTAACCGACCTTCATCTGCTGCTCCGCTGTAACCCAAGAAATCTTGATCTGCAGCTCTGCCTTTCCCAGAAATATTACTCACCGGGTCTGTTTGTGTGCCCGTTGATTCCGCAGGCCGAAGGACTCGAGCAGTCGTTCTCCGCCTCGCTGCTGTTTGAGGTTTCTCCCTCGCAGTCGAGCCTTTCCAGACGCATCACGTTCACCTTCCCGGCAGATGTTGTGGAGGGCAGCGAGACAGCTTCAGTGACGGCTGTCGGTATGTAAACACGCCGAGGAAGAACCTTGAGTCACGACCTGCCGGGAAACAAACACAGATTCAGGCTCAGAGCACCTGAGGTCTCGGCTGAGTTCTGTAAAACAGCAGAACTACAGAGTGCCGTCGATCCCTAACTAACATGAGGATTTACTTTATGAGCACAACACATAATATAAGTTTATATTCCCACTGGGTCATTAGACTACTGGTACCTGGGACAACTTTTACAGCATGACTTTAATCTGTGTTTTGGCCAGATAACAGTGACAAACAAATACATGTTTTTCACGCCATGAAGCAGCACAGTGGTGCTTTGAGCTGAAGGCTAACGTCAGCATGCTAACATGCAGATGTTTAGCTGGTATAATGTTCACCATAATAGCGTGTTAGCATGCTAACACAAATTTAATGGCAATCCTTCCATTGGTTGTTTCACTCACAACCAAAAATGTCAAAAATGAAGTCAAAGTCTGTCGGACTCGTCCTCTGTTGAGATGTTTCCGTCTGAGATTACATAGAGGTCCATAGAGTCATGGCTAAAAATATCCAATAAATAAAAGTATATAGAATAAATAAAAACCAGTGAAAACCTGAGACTAGCTTGTGTACTAAATATTACAATCAAAGGTGCTCAATTTTTACGTTACTTAGATTAAATTAATGAAATTAAAGGTAGCATGAGTGTTTAGAAATAAGGGATTTTTAGATCAAGTTAGCTTTAATGGCACATTTCAGTATTTTAGAAAGTAAACAATTAAAGAATATATATTATTTGTCTTTTTACACAATCTCATAAAATTTTAATTAATGTATTCTCCTGTGTTAATAACTCCTGTGGAAACAAGGTGCAGACGTTCAACATGAAACACACATGTAGACTTGACCTGACAAACACGCCAAGGTCTTTTCTAATGACACAAAAATGACTGAGCGAGGTGTCAGTTTTCAGTTTTTACCAGTTTCCACCAAAAATAAACAGATTTTTTTTAAAGAAGCTGATCAGTTTGAATGTCCTGATGCATCAGAAAGTGATTTCTCTTGCAGCAGTAAGACACTCACTCTCACTACAGCTCAGAAAACGCTTGTGGTCATTTCTAGAAAAGAGAAAGTAGAACAAGTGAGCAGCTGATTAAACACCAGAGTCCTTTATAGAGTGACTCACCAGGCTGAACAGAAGTGTTTCGCTGCCCTCTCTGGGTGAATGTTCCCCTCTGACCAAACCCAGCGTCACCAATGGGCGTGGTCAGCAGCACCTTGTTACACCCAACAGTGATGTAACAGTGTACTGACACACCCTGGAGTACACTTCTACAGTAAAAAAAATGATTTTTGTTATTCAGATTATTCATTTTTGAAAAGTAAAGCCAAAAATAATGCAGCTGTGTGGCCCAAAAACAGACGCAGCTCTTAAACTAATAATATACTAATAATATCAATAACTCAAAAAAACAAAACAAACATTGACTTTCAAAAGAAATGCAACTCTTGTGGGAACAGAAACAGCCTAAAGACATCAACAGTCTGACAAGATCTTTATTTGCACAAATGAGACTGTGCAAAGATACGAGGGCTCACTGACTCCGCCCACTGAGGTTTAATGGGATTATTTCTGCCTCCGGAGCATCTCGGCCAAATCCAAATATTTATATCGGTAATCTGCTGCGACAGTGAAACGTCTTTCCATCCACAGCTCCTCCACCCAGCCTGATGTGATGTGATGTGATCATTAGTTTGGCAACATTACTCGTCTCCCATTACTCATCATGTCTTATTTGTCTGGTCTCCTTGGTGATGAAGGTGACATCCTCGGCCCGTCCATCAGCGGCCTGGACTCTCTGATCCAGATGCCTTACGGTTGCGGGGAACAGAACATGATCAACTTTGCCCCGAACATCTACGTTCTCCAATATCTGAGCGCTACGGGACAGGCGGACCAGGACGCCACCGACAGAGCCACAGCCTACATGATGAGGGGTAAACCACGGACGGATACTTAACTTATGTCCTGCATTCACAATTCTACTTGTACGTCAAGAAAATTACTCATTAGGCAAAATGCCTCTATCAGGGTGTTAAATGTAATCGATCTTTCTGACATTAGCACCCCCTAGTGGTAGTGTCCAAAAAGACTCAAGCAGCGCACACACAGTCAATTCAATGTGAACATATCAGTAGTTTTTAAAAAAGTAGTTTTTTGTTTTGTATAACCAGATCTCACCTTTAAACATGTTTTTTTTCTGACAATAATGACACCTTTTCTTCATGATTTGTCTTTTGTTTAAGGAGTTTCTATACAAATGTGTGTATTTCCACTCAAAAACAAGACAGAATATCACAGGACTATCATCAAAAACACGATGCTTGGTTCCACAAAACAGTAAAATAATCAGATTTTTCGTTAAAGAATTCTTTTTCTGGGTTTTCCTTTTCATGTCTATGATTTGGATTTGACTTCCTTGTCCGTGTTAAACATATTTGTGTCCCAGAAGACGACCTGACAGCTGTATAATTTCTGGTGTCCTTCTCACCAGGTTATGAGCGAGAGCTGTCCTATCAGAGAGCAGACGGCTCCTTTAGTGCCTTCGGAGACCAGGACTCATCTGGAAGCACCTGGTACGTTATAAAGTAGTAAATACATGCAGCTTAAAATGTGGACAGAAAACCTCATAACGAAAGAAACTCCGTCTCTGCAGGCTCTCCGCGTTCGTGCTGAGGTGTTTCCTGCAGGCGCGGCCGTTCATCAGCATCGACGTCCACGTGTTGCACGCAGCAGCGGCCTGGTTAGGAGCCCAGCAGGGGGCTGATGGGAGATTCGAGGAACCCGGCCGGGTCATCCACACCGAGCTCCAAGGAGGCCTGGACGGCCCTGTGTCCCTCACAGCCTACGTCCTCATCGCGCTGGTGGAAGACAATGATATACGGGTGAGAGTCAACATTATTCTGTTTACTGTAGCACTTCTCATACAGGTGACTGACAGCTGATATTGAGGCAGTACAAATACAAACAACACAACAATTTGAGGCTAATGCACACAGGAAATAGAAATGTAGTAAAACCAATAAATATCTAAAATCTAAAATATCATCAGTAAACATGAGATGTGTCTTTCTATAGCCACTAATTCATATTCATGTTTAATAATCATAAAACAAGTATCACAGTGGAGACAGGGGCCAATTTGTTCACCCAGAATGCACTGCAGCTAAAGGACAGATCGGGTTTTGCATAAACAGTGACGTCCATGTTTCTCTGCAGAAGACAGATAGTTAGTTTTGCACTCTCCAACCACATGTACAAAAAAGAAAGACCAATTGTTTGACTTGATTTTGGCTCTTAATTCAGTGGATATCTGTTTTCCCCACAGGGATCAATAAAGTTTGATTAATGAGTGGTCTGCAAAAACATGAAGAGTGAAAGCTGGACACGCTAATATGGCTACAGATGGGATTTAAAAAACAAAACATCCTAACAAGACAAACATTTTCAGGTCCAAAGATGTTGCCTCATCACGCTGCGTCTTTATGATCTGATCTCATGAGCTGAAGTGCCTGTGCTGACGCGCTGCTGCCCTGTTCCCTGTCTGTCAGGCTCAGTATGGGAACCAGGTGTCTGCAGCCCTGATGTTCCTGGAGACCCGTCTGGCCCTCGGCGTCTCCAGTAACTACAGCCTCAGCCTGCTCACCTACGCCCTGACTCTGGCCGGCAGCTCCAGCGCTAACATGGCACTCAGCGAGCTGATTGGACGAGCTGAGATGAGAGGTGCGATGACAACTGTGTGTGTGTGTGTGTGTGTGTGTGTGTGTGTGTGTGTGGGGGGGGGGGGGGTGGAGAACCCCAAAGAGATTTCTGCATAGTTTGGAAAAACTCAATTATACTCAAATTCATCATCTTGCTCCCTTGGTTTCACAGTCGCTAAGCCCCGCCCCCCTTAGTTACTGTTGCTAAGCCTCTCAAGCACATATAAAGTTTTCAGTAATAATGGTGGCAGGTTTACCAACAAAATTCATTGTAATTTTTGAAACAATGAGTAGACAAAAGCAGCTTCTTATTTCTAACCAATGATCAGTGTTCTTTCTGAAACGACAACTGTCATTAGCACATATTTATCAGCTATAACTAGCTAGCTAATTAAGCTAACGTGAATTGTAATGTTACCAACTGACAAGTCATAAAATGAGAACCCTATAAAAGGGTCTGAAAGATTCATTTGAGGGCTACAAACATGATGTCACGCTAAAAGACTGAGGCTAAAGCTAACAGGACCCGGGCATCATCCTCATCAGCTAATTAAAGCTAAAATCAGACTGTTATTTTTTGTTCTGTTTGGATACTTAGCTTTCATACTTTAACGTTACAAGAAGAAAGTCTTTTAGGATGAAAACCAACACATGAATTTGGCGAACGTGACACTATTTTCAGTGAGCTAACAAGCTAGAATTGTTGGAGTGCAAACCCCAAATGCAACAAAGAGCAGGACCTAGCTACTAAAGTTAGCCTCTCCAAAAACTAATGTAGTTAGTTAATGATGTGCTTTCTGGCCTCGGGCGTTACGTAGTAAGCTAGCTAGCCAGACAAGCTAACTTAGCATGAAGACAACATTGGCAGGTCTTCTTTGAGTCTAAGGCACTCGGGACCATTGAAGACACGGTCTGTACTAGTTTTTAAATATGTGAAAGCCACAGTTCTCTTTTATAATATACCAAACAAATCATGTTTTCTAATGATGCCTGTATCTCCTCTGACTCTCCTCTGTGAGTAGATGGGGTGCCGATGTGGTCTTCCCCAGGCGGCGGCGTGACGTGGTCCTGGCAGCCTCGCTCTGCAGACATTGAGATGGCGTCCTACCTGCTGCTCTCTCAACACAAACAGGGTCAAATCGCTGAGGGTCTCAGCCTCATGAAGTGGCTCAGCCAACAGCGAAACCACAAGGGAGGATTCGGAAGCACTCAGGTTAGATGCTGAGACTCGAAGACAGAGACAGAAATAAACCAATATGGTCTAGTTATGGTCGAGTTAAGGCGTGCAGTGATCCTGTTGCTTTTAGCGTGGCCAGTTTTACGAATTTTCGGTTAGTAGGTGGTAATGGATTGATTGCCCAACGGGCCACAGAGTTCATCTCAACTGATTAAAGTAAAGTTTATTTTGACTCAGTCCCACATACACGGTCCTGTTGGCCGAAACACTCACTGGAGCACCAAATGTAGATTAATCCGCGGCTGAAAATAGTCCCCAACAAATGCACTATTTCCTCCTATTTGAATAACGTTTGTTAAAAAGTAATGTGACCAGCTCTTTTAGGAAATGACTGAGCCTTTTTAAAGAATTAAACTATATATTTGTGAGCTGTTTTTAAAGATTTACGTCTTCAGTATGAACCGGTGGGCCACAGACAGGTTAGGGAGGTATTGAGTTTTAATTTTTTCATGGGATTTCTTTCGTGTATACATGGCGCATCCTTGTGAGCGTGTTATTAGAACACGCGATACAAACATGAAGACAAAAAACTAATTTTCAGCAGAAATCTGTGGTTTGTGTCACATCAGAGGGAGGCTGTGGCTGTCTGGGCATGCGGTGACTAAAGGACGATTAACCCCTCAGCACGCATGGACACACGAGTGTACAAACATGCATGACAGATGCTACAAGGAAACAAAAGAGATCTAAATACTGTCTCAGTGGCTCCAAATAAAGCGCTGCATGGTCTTTCTCAGGCTTCGTCTGCCAAAAAATTACTGTATTTGTCTACAAAAACAGATGCACACATGAGCACACTCACAACACGTTCTGTAAACAGGAAATCAGCTGTGAATATCAAAGCTGGAGTCCATCAGCGACTGAACTGTAACAGAATATTTTGGAGACAGATTCACAGATATGGATCTGGTTTCCTCTCTCAGGACACAGTCGTGGCTCTGCAGGCCTTGTCCACGTTCGCAGCTCTTGGCGATTCTCACGACTTTGACCTCACCGTCAGGGTGAACACTGGCGCTTCAGCCGCTGTCGCCTCCTTCCACATCCACCAGGACAACTACCTGCTTCACCAGAGCCAGCAGGTACACCAAACACACACGTCACATATCAGCAACAAAAGGTGAGAGATCATCTGGCAGTCGTGATTCAGCATCTGCACATGATCAACAACCAATGAGAGCTCAGGTCACAGAGAGGTGAGGCAGATGTGTTAATGAGATGAAACATCTTCAGTCCCAATGTCAAAGAACAGTCTGATTCTACGTGTGATCAGCGGACTTGTTGGGTTGTCCTGACTGCAGTTGAACAGTAGTCCGGAGGCTGAGATCAGTCTCATCTTGTTTCAGATTGAACCAGAGGAGGAGCTGAACCTCCAGGTGACCGCAGAGGGTCGTGGACTCGCCCTGTTTCAGGTACCACGACAGAAATGCTCAGACTATTATGGGAACTGCTGTTGGCTACAATACAGTACATCACTACTACAGCCATGTGTTGTGTTCTGGGCAGCTCAGAAACTCTCCTGTAGTCTGATTTTCCTTCTCCTGCAAATCCACCGCTTCTTCTTCCTCAGCTGAACGTGTTTTACAACGTCAGGGGCGAGCAGATGATGAGGAGGAGGCGAGACGCCGGCGAACACGAGGCCTTTCATCTGTACATCGAGCTGTTTGACACAGAATTAAACTCAGCGCATCTGTACATCTGCAGCAGGTGAGCAGGTTGACTCTCTGTTCACATCACGTCAGCATGAAGCTACGTCACAGTCAACGGCATGTGTGTGACGCCTGTCAACGTTCACCACGCCTGTTTACAAACAATAAAACATAACCAGTAAAGACGAGAGTCAACAAGATAAACAGCAGAAACACCAGATGTGAAGATGTGAGAACAGCATGACGAGGAAACACAGTGAAACATTTCAACATAAACTTACATACTTACAAAACATAAAGTCTGCCGATATATTTGTGCAAAACGTTTTAAATTTGTAATCATAAATTTAAAAAAAGATCCTTTATCTAAATTTAATATTCATATTATATATTTATTCTTTATTAATATTGATTAATTGTATTGTATTTAGCAATCAATTAAATATTAAGTAAAATACATTTAAAAAATGCAAATAAAAAATAAAGCATATAAATGAAAAGAATTACAAAATTTAAAAATATATTTTATTATTATTTGTTAAAGTTTGTATATTGCAGTTTTTACGTATATACATATGATACTAATAACTTTTTATCTTATTGAATAACTTGACGTAAAATGACGTAATCATTACTAAAAATTGTTACACAAATGAAGTTTGTTATGAAGTAGTTTTGTATCTTATTACTTTATCTTCAGACTGGACTGCGTAGTTTTCTAACGTTCTTGTCGTCGCTGTGTCGCCCTCTGCAGTCTGTCGGAGGGTCTCGGTCTGAATGCGACGGGCATGGCCATCATGGAGGTGGGTCTGCTGAGCGGCTTCAGCCTGCAGCCCGACGGCGTCCACACCGACGGGGTGGTAAAGAAAGTGGAGACGCAGCCGGGGAAAGTCGTCCTGTACCTGGACTCTGTAAGCTTCACTGAAACATGCCGCATCATGTGTCTGACTGTCTGACGTGAAAGACTAAAAGGTCAAATGTAAAACGTGTTTCCAGGTGACGACGGAGGAGATGTGTCTCCTGATTCCTCTGGTCACGGAGTTCAAGGTCGCCAAAGTCCAGGAAGCAGCTGTTGTCATCTATGATTATTATGAACCAAGTAAGAACCAAATTTAATCATTTTATCATTTTCATCTGTACTTGTGATACTATTGCCACTCGTTTTCTGTAGTGAGAGTATTTATGTTGCTAGGCTAAATGTAGCTCAGCAGAACTCAGATCAGAAACACAACAATTACAGACAAATTTAAACTTGTCTGAAACTCCAAGCGCCCCACTAACACCAGTTAACAGCTATAGTAGCCCCATCTGTGACTCTCACGTAAGCCTCAAGGGAAAAGTCAAAACATTATTTTTTGCCTGTTAAAAGCAACACAGACTGATGACATGTTCATATTTTACATATAGTGGCTTTAAAATGACAGAAACACAAAAAAACATATAAAAAAGGACAAACAATCTAATAGAAACCAAATTTAAATGTATGCTGAACCTTTGACCTCTGACCTTTGACCCACCCGTCCAGGACGGAGGACGGTGAGGACGTATACATCAGACTGGAGGAGCGACATGTCCTCATGCTTCTTCTGCGGTGAGGACTGCAGTCAGTGCAGCTCAAACGACCACCACGGCATCAACGCTGCGTCCCACCGCAGCCAAAACCTCCTGCTGACCGGTTTACCTCCTGCCCTGCTCCTCCTCCTCCTCACCACCTTTGGCATGTAAATGAGCTCCAACAAATGCTTTGTAGATGAATACATTTAAACTGTGACTGACATGATTGATTTTTTTTAAGAATGCATTGGTTATAGTCACACGGAAACATCGTGTTAATGGTGTTTTACGTCGGTAAACTGACTTGTTTACATTCTGGCTGTCACAGTTTGTTGGTACTGCAGTCTGAGGTCGATGGTTCAGAAACAAAAGTTAGTTTAGTGCCTCAGAAAAACGACTAAACAGTAATGAGCAGATTGGTTTCTCAGAGTGGTGGAAAAGGATATTTTAAATGTTTTAAATGAAATTTAAATGACTAGTGTGGCCTCTCATAGTGCTAAACCCACTGAGAATCAACACCATCTCCGCAGCTCTACCGAGCCTTTTAGCCTTTTTTAGCTCATAGTTTTGGATTTATGGTACATTTATTGTTTCGGTTCAGTCTCAGCGCTCTCATCAATCTCTTTTCCAGAAACAGTTTTCAGCAAACAAGCTCTGATAAACCCTCTGTAATAATATGAGTGTGTTGTTTGCATTTAATTCTATAAAAGTAGAATTATTCCCTGCGCATGTGAACACAGCCATAATAATATCACAATGTTGAACTAAATGTTTTGTTGTTGAATCATGTTCTGTGTCATGTCTGTAAATTAAATTTGGAATTTCTTCTTTTAATTAAATGTCTTTTCTTCCAATGAATCATAGAAACATTTATTAATGATACATTTCTCCTACGTTAATAATCTTTTATACAAAACAAATGTGATCCGCCGGTTTCACCGTTTACCCTGCCGGCCACCTTACATTGATTTAAAGATGTTAATGTTTAAAATCGGACTTTGTTTTTAAGTTTTTAAGTTAATGTATAAGGAAGGGATGTCTATAGTTACAGGACATTATTGTAAGTAAATGCAATGTGGATTGCTTCCGAAATTTAAATGTGACAATGAGATTTTTATTTCCAGGATGAACATTTTACACATTACTGGATTCTTTATATGTTAATAGCAAACATGGTGGAGCTACTTCTTATCACTATGACTCGAGTGGCATCACCTGAGGACATTTATCAGACTTCACACAGCTGAAGGCTTTATACTACTTCACATATGCAGTAGTACTCCACAACATCTGGAAACACACACTGGTGTGTAAAATCAGTGGAGTTACAGTAGCGGGGAAGTGGTAACCGTCACAGCTGATGTGATGAAATTGCTGCTTTTCTGAGGAGCTGATGCACAGTGACACCTGGAAATCGGACAATATCGTATCCCGCCGGTGTATGTTGCTCTTAAGGCTTAAGGCAAACTACTTTTTTGGTTATTTGCTGGTTTTGTTGTTGTTTTAGCCTCTTACAGTCAGCTGTGACGGTTGCCACTTGCCTGCTCCAACTTAGCTCCACTGAGCTAAAATCTGAGGTTCCTGAGATATTCTGCTCGTAAACAAACAAACATGGAAACAGGACTGAAAACTTGTGAGACATATATTTCATCTTGTAACCCACTTCAAGTCTTTCTGTGACCCCCGGAGGGGTCCCGACCCCCAGGTGGAGAACCAGCTGTGACAGTAACAGTCTCTTAGCCCTCATCAGAATAACGACAGAGTTTAAAACATCACTAAACAATCAGTGTGAAAGATTTACTCTGTGGACATTAACCTCTGAGTCGCTCTAATCAGACTGTGACCGTGACAAAATGAAACACAAGCAGGAGCATGAGCAGCACTCGAAGCCCATAAATCTGCATAATAAAGCAGGTATGCTGCCTAATGGTACAGCAGCACAATAAATCCCTGCGACAATCAAAGTGATGGAGGCATAAACATTAACGACACAGCGCCATAACTTGAAAGATCCTGCCGTGATGGACAGCTTGAACTTTCCAGTCGAGAGAACGAGCCCAGAATATTTGACCCACATGTGGACGTGAGAAGCAGGTGGGATCGATACCGCCGGCGTTTATCTGCTCTCCGGCTTTTTATGGCCTCAGACGTTCTGCCTCATTACAGCTGACCTCTGTTCGCGGTGCACAACTCCCTGCAGGTCGCCTTTTCTCAAGAGTTCGAGTCGGTACGAGTCGTGTGAGTCGGCATTTGTTGTCAGTTTGGGATCTGTGAACTGTACCGTAGCCTAGCGTAGCTTAGATTTAGGAACTGGTGTCTTTAAAGCTGCATCACTTGACTTTGCTGGACGAAGGAACAAACTGAAAATATCTGACCTGTTAATGGAGGTTAATTCTCACCATTTGATAATATGATGCCTCCAGTTTATTAAAGCTGCAGGAAGTTATTAGTCTTGTTTTCTTTGTAGTAACTTCACCACTAAGAGTCTTCAGCCATGCCAGCGGCTCTATGGGGCTATCCTTAGGCACAGAGTCTTTAGAGCTAAAGACTTCACATTAATGCTAACATGCTCAAAATGGCAATGCTAACACGCTGATGTTGAGCAGAAATTCTTCACCATGTATATCATTTTAGTTTAACATGTTAGCATGCTAGCATTTGCTAACTGGTGTCATTAGTTCTGCAGGAATTTGGTCATAAATCAATTTTTAAATTCATATATGTTGAGAGAATTCAGTCTGGACCAAAGTGGTGGATCAACCGACAGACCGACAGACCGACAGCGGAGGGTCACTAGCATGGCTGAAAATAATCTATTTGGATTTTGATGCAACAACCCACTAAGTCATATTCCTCGTTTGCACCGCTTATTATTAAAACTGGTTCTCTTCCTTAGAATTTGTGCCATAAAGTAAAAACAAACTTCTACTCTGTTCAGGGTGCCAAGCTCGAAAAAACAAAGTGTGAAACTCTCACTTTCTCTGAAAGAAAGGCGAGTTTGGATTATTTTGGAGGGAGCAGATCCCACAGATCAAAGCCACCATGTTGGACCAGCGGGGCTCATCGCTCAGCCCTGAGAGTGTACCAGAGCCTGTCAGAATATAAACACCACCGCAGAGGCAAAATATTTCCTCCAAAGACCTCCTAACTCCAAACACTGGCCCTTCAGTGCATCATCTGTCAGCGCGCAGAGCTGCACCACATGTTCAGTACATTCAGTCAACACATGCACTGCAGACCACTCCGCTCATTCTCATGGACATCAAACAATGCAAGAATGTCACAATTACACAGCGCCGGCGCTACCATATTTCAAGAGAGCCCTTTGGACGAAGGAGATGAGTCATTAGAACGTGCAGCTGCCGCCATCTGGGTTCAATTAGCCGCCGAGGCCGAACCACAAAGGTTGTTTCTATTGGATGAAAATCTGACAATATCTCAAAAGCAGAGAAAGAAACTCACATCCTCCTCTGAGGATTTTCAGTCTCCAATCAGAGGAGAAAGAAAAGTGAGAAGATGTGATTTTATTTTTTTACTGATTGCATGATAGAAATGACTGAAGATGGAGTACACAAGGAGTCTCTGGTCATTAGACCTCCATCATCTTTCAAATGAGCCTCAAATTAATCTCATTAATTCATGTAAAACTGCTATGAAAGCAATTGAGTTATGAATGGTGGAGAAAAACACTTACTTTCATATTATTTCTTCAGTCCACCTTAAACAATCCCTTAATTGTTTCCTTTTTTTTGCCAGTAAAACCACCTTCTCAGTAAAAGAAACTAACTTCTACACTGCCGTGGTTTACCTGCACAGGTGTTTTCACTTTTTACCTGATTTGATTGATTGACACACTATTTTGGTGCACCTGTTGGGGCAACTAAAACAACAAAACACACAGTCATGATACACGTCTTTAGATTCAGTTTGACTTACTCTGTCCTACTCTCTTGAATTATCTCTGATGTCCACGCTAATAAACGTCCAACGTCCGCTTAAAAATCGGAGAAAAATGACGCTCCTTTTACAGAACTTGCCTGAGAATCATCACATCTTTAAGTTTTCTTCAGTATCAAAGTGATCCAGTGATAGTTGTCTGTACATCCATGGATCTATTGCAAACAGGAACTGCTAATAGCTAATTCGGCATACTTTTAATAGTTCCAATTTGTCAAGACATTATGTGGTTGTATTTGAATATTTCTTATAAATTATATCTGAAATCAGACGTTTACCTTTTGAAAAAGTGACTCTACTAGTATTAAAAGATTGACATCACTCAAACGACTGGAGCTCACTTAAGTTCACTGTCTAATCACTAATAACATCTGTTTTCTTTTGTAAACTGACTGATAATCCACATGTTTTACCCTCTGATGGACACTGACACTGAGCCCTCTGCTGTTCCCAGCTCCACCAGTAGGTGGCAGGCTTGCTCAGGGAAAGAATCCTGGTACGAACTCCTCCAAACGACAACTTTCCATGACACAAAGGTAACAACGGGAAACTTTTTATAGAGGCTTTCACATGGGCTGCGTAAGTTGAGTCTGTGTGAGAGTCGAGCCTCTCTGGCTGCCACCGTTAATGGGAGGCAGATGGCCCTGGCCCGCACGCTGCACGCTAATGAGGGAAATATGGAATCAGTGGAGGTTTCACACAAGCAGGCAGACTGGATGCTGATTGTATATTTTGCTCTGTCGCCGTCAAACAGAGAGGAGGAGTTGATCCAGTTATTCTGCTCAGAATAATTCAGCGTGACATTTAGAGGCTATAAAAAAAGCAAGTTAAGGATTAAAATGTCACGAATGCACACTCAGATCTCAAGAGATATCCCAGGAGATTAAAAAGTGATAATCTCACCACACGCACATTGTAAGCCTCTCTTTTATGACAGATTTTTAATATGTGTATTGTGGTCCGCAATAATATGGAAACAAGCTGATGTCTGTAAAGCGAGCTGCTTTTTTACGGCCAACTCTGCAGTTTGAATGTAGATTTAACTGAGCAGCATTCAGAGGGCAGAGCTCCATCAGGCCGCCTCTGGAGAGGACGAGCTCAGAGACTTGTTACACAAGCCTGAAAGCTTCAGTTTGAGACGCTGATGAACACAGACGAGTGTGTACAGGTAGACACACACACACTCTGACATGTCCCCACTGACAGTGCAGGAAGCTAAACGCTGCACTACAGCACGGCGTCTTTTTACAGCTTTGTCTCTGAACCAGGACAGTAAAGATGTGGGTCAGACAGATAAACACCGAGCCGAGAGTCACCATGAAGCTCCGTGAAGCCGAGCGGTTCCTCACTACCACACATCCACGTTGTTTCCACGTGAATAATGAATAAAGTTTTGATTAAAGCTGTTTTAATCTCTGAGCTGTGGGAGGGAGTTAAAAAAAAAACCCACATCTGTCTGCTTATTCAAACACATCATCACAGGACAAACAGGAAACATTCTACACGTTTTGTGTTCAGACATATTTGACATCTGTGGAAACTTTGTGATCTCCACTAGAATGTAAAATAAAGTCCTGTGGGTTTGAACCACCTGGTGCTGCTGATCTAACTCTGGCGTCTGTCTCTGAAGAGTGACCTTGTTCATCATCAGCGAACCTCCGAGGACGCGTTCGCCCTGATGATCAGTCCAGCTGACCTGTTTCTGAGTCTGAATCTGTAAACTCAGACCCTCAAGTGGCTCTTTATTCTCAGTCTTGTGTTTCAGCGCTGAACTCCAGCAGCCAACAGAAACCCCAACCTGTGATGTCATCTCAGGGGGACGGCCCGCAGACCAGCTTGAATAAGACCTGGATCTGACCAACAGCGCTGGTTCTCAGGACGTGATCGCCCCTACAGTTTGTTTTCTTTGGTCTAAATCAGTGGAAAAGTTAGATTTTCTTTTTTGTTTGACTCTTTCAGCTTGACTCTGACCAACACAGGCTTTTAAATCAAAGTTATATTTCATTTATTGGACAGAGGTTTGGTCATACATCATCCTGCCTGCTTGGAGTTTTGGTGGTTTTATGGAGTCAGAACAAATTAGATTTCTGTCAGTGAAGCTCAGGATGATCAGCTGGACTGTTGTTTTCGATCTACTCGGCTTTCCAAACATGATGAATATCCCTGTGAGACCTGCAGGGTCGTTGTTTTGTAGGATCTGGACCGCTGGTTGAGTTTAACACCCACTTCTGGCATTTAATCCTGAACTTTGGGAACCAATGGAAGCGAACTTGTCAGTGACAAGTCAGGAATTTTCAACCAAGTTAGAAGAAGGTGACACGCAAACAATTTCTGTCAAGGATTATGTAACTTAACTATTCTGTGTCTGTGTTTATAAAATAAATACCACCACACTGCTCCTTGATATTACCCAGACATTAAAGGGATATAAATGCTATGTGGTTTGATTCCAGGTGTATCAAACAGGTATTGTCACCACATACAAGTTAGCCAATGAGCTAACTCGGTTGTTAGTTACCAGTTTTCGGCCCCTAAATGTGTGACGTGATTTGCAGATAGTTTGTGGTCACGATGGACTGGATGAGTGAGACTGATTACACGGAGCCTCCTTCGTCTACATGATGTAATACAACGTGCAGTATAAAGCAATCTGATTGGCTGAAGCTGTGTTTCAGTCATGGTGATAACTCCCATCAAAGCATGACAAGTCAGAATTTATTGGTTGCTTTGGCAGCTCTCCAGTAACTAAAGAGCCAATTATCAACGTTTCCTGCATGTAAACCACTTTGTCTGAGCTGTTCCACAAAGTCTGCATGTGCTGGAAAGTGTTCGAGTCAAAGTACAAACTTGGCTGAACCTTCGACTCACTGCATCACTGCAGCGCCTGTAACCACAGCAAAGGGTCTTATTACTTTACTATATATGTCACAGTGATGTAAAGTCGCCACAGTTGCTCTTTTCATCGAGATTACATGAAACATTTATGAGTCTCCTCCAAAGAAAAGAGTTTTAGGATGGAGGAGACGTAGATGAGCTGGACTGATTCCTTCAGGCTGGATGGATGGAGAGCGACTGATGATTTATGTAGTGAAGTTACTGTATTGGAAATGATTTTATTAAGTGCGCACATTAAGTTACGTAACGCTGCGAGGGGGAGATTTTTCTCTGCAAGCTGCAGAACAAAGATTTCAATCAGGACTTCAATTGAAAAAGAGGCTTAAAGAGTAATAAAGTTAATTTATTTTCAGTTGTGCACAAAAAGAAAGTTTTAAGAAATATAAAGTCTTTTTAGACCCCATCGTGACGTCGTTATTTTATGAGTTGTACAGGAGCATCCCCCTGATGGGGTCTAGACAGTCGGCTGGTAGCTGGTCTTAAATCTCATTAGGGAGAATTCGAAGCTGTGTTTAAAACATTTATTTTAGTTGATATTGTTGTTACATGCTGCATACTGTTCTATAAATCTGTTTAATTACTATGAATTCTCTACCTTAAACATCTGAAACATAAAGTCCTTTAACTGCAGTATGCGTGTCATCATCAAACCCACACTTTTATTTAAATGAATTTTAATTGAGAGACTTCTCTGGAGTGTCGTGGGCCTTAATGTGCGTTGTGAAACTTTTAAATACTCCAGACACATCTTACCTACAAATTATAAATGATAAAGTCTCAAAGACACACTGTCCTTCACATGTCTGTATCATTCCATTCAATATTTATTCCTTTGTAGTTTACAGAAACACTTGCATATAGACTTGTATGTTGTTGGTTTTGTTGCTTTTCCCACCTATAATAGTTCTATATTTATTTGTTTGTTCAGCTTTGTTGTCCTTGTTTTTAGCTGTTTGTCTATTTCTGCCTTCTTTGGAAGTGTGTGCAACATGAAGTCCAGAATCAAATTCCTTGTAAGTGTTCACATAGTTGGCCAATAAAGCTGACATTTTCTTTCCATATGAGCCTCAATTCCATCACATTAACACGTCTTTACTTCAAAACAACAAAGTTTCCATTGTTGTGTGCGGAGACATTAAAGTGATAACATCTCTACCAAAGCTGCAATAAACCTCACACGGAAAGATCTCGACTTTGGCCGCAGACCAGCTGCGATGTCATGAGTACAAAAACAGGCCGACGTGAGTGGAAGCTGACTGGTCTGGAAGCTGCTCCGACCCGGCAGGAAGCGCTCGTCTCATCACGAGGAGTCATGGAAAGTCTGCTCGGTCGTCGTCCCGCTGCTCTCTTTTCTCTTAAAGCAGCTTACTCATAAGATCTCAGTGTGGGGTCAATGATTCAACACGTCGCTGCGCTCTGTTCCCACTACACTCAGATACTATGTTAAAGTAATAAGATAAAAGTCCCACATTCAGCTGCTTTTCTTAAGGGACCCCCATTTTACCACTGACGACCCCCACAGAACAATTAACTGTACAATTCATCAAAATAGTGGAGGTAATACCTGCAGGACGTTTGTGTAAAACCTTCTGAACACACTATTTCCTGTGGCTATTGTAATGTATCAGATGATTTTTCCTTAGTTTTTAGGAACACAACTATGATTTTCTTTCATCATATATACGTTACAATAGTCCAAATAGTCCTTTATATAAAATAAAAGAAGATATAAACTTCTGAAATTTAGTTGTCTTCTTCGCTGAAATAAATGAAATGCATGTATATTATATTTCATGCATATATAATTCTTACACTCATAAAATCAAGAGGGTGTCAAATTAAAAGCTTTCCTCTTTTTACAACTGATTGGAGGTTAAAAGGTTCATTTCTTTTTACACTCCATTTTAATACTATTTATTTATGTTTTTTTTGTCAGATAACCTTTTACAGTGCTGGTCGTCACGCCGACTGACGGACGAGCTCTCTGCGATCTGAGGGAAGACGCAGGTATCCGTCTGCTTGATTGATTGATACCAGGAGAACAAACCAAAGAACGTTCATTGATTTCTGTTAGCGGTGATGTGATGTAAGCAGAAAGTATTACAATTTTTGTAGCACTGAACCTGGAAAACTGTAGCTCAAACGATTTATTTGATTTTGTTCGTTTAGTTAAAATGCAGAGCAACTCAACATGAGAGTGTGAGGGGTACTACAGTTCCCATAATGCAACAGTAAACTGTCCTTTAAGTCAGTGGAGTGCTCCTTTAAAGCCCTCTATTGATCAAGACATCCTCAACACGAGGCTTCACTCAAAGATTACCAGATATTGTACATAACATATTGTAACTAAGACGACAGAAGAAATGTTTTATATAATTATATAATATATGTTATGTACATTAAAGTTGTGGGAGGAAACTTTAATAATAGTAATCCCGCTCTGTTGTAATTTCATAATATCCTGACAGGAAGCCATGAGTCAACAAGTATTCTGTGTACAAAAAGAAGAAAGGTTTCAAAACTGTAAAAGGTTATTAAGTCAAAAACATTCATAAATACTATTAAAATGGAGTGTAAAAAAGAAACCAACCTTTTAACCTCCAATCAGTTGTAAAAAGAGGAAAGCTTTTAATTTTATGTGTCTTGGCACACTTTAAATCATTGATCTAAAGGTCTTCAGGAGGGCTGTGTGGTTAACTAGCTGAACGTAAAACACTGGTGGCTAAACACACCGAGCAGCAGCCTTTTCAGCTAGCTAGCTAGCTGAAGCTAGCCTGTGCACGTAAAGCTAATAGCTAATAAAGCTAATCATCCACATACTGCGAGCTTCACTGTATAAGTTCTTGTAACAGCAGCCTTTTAGTACATAAAAGGGTCAAAAGAGGACAAAGATGGTGATAAATGAAAAAGGACAGAAGGTTTTTTCTTTATGGGAACAGGAAAGTGAGTCTGGCAACATAAATGTTCTCCGTGAATATTAATTGTCATTATGGCAGTTGTACTTTGTCGGGCTTGTCTATCAGACAGGAGTCATCAGATGAACCCGGCTGATGAATCAGAAAAACAGAAAACATTAGTCAACATTACAGTAAATTATAGCTGCGTCTTAATCAACTCAGACTTTCTGCTGGAGGGAATTCACACACATGTCAACTATTTGAGAGATTTAATGATTAACACGTGTTTGCAGTTTACAAATTTACAATTTTACAGTCCAGTGCGAGAGAATAAAAACCCCAAAATGCTGCGAATACGTGAGTACCTGCAGGAAGCAGCGGGCTACACACAGATCTGGGCTTTCGTGGAGCATTTTGAAGGCCAGGAGCTGGCTTATGAAGGATGAGTGCGCAGGCGGTCTTCCTCCTCCGGCTGATGGTCCAGATCTGTTGTAGCCGAGAAAAAATGCAGCATCGTGACTTTGTCTTTTTTGTTTTTGGAGGGATGAAGTGTGTTTGTCGGAGTTCACCGGCACACTTGCACGTACGTTGGACACGCGAAGATCGTTTTGTTTAAGTCTTTGAAACTCGGCGATCTGCGATAATTAACTTAAATAAATTAAATATTTTGAAATTGTCAGAAGTTATTAGTGTTTTATTGCAGTGCTTGTTTTTGACTTACTTTCTATTTGTTTATTGTTATGCACCAATATAAAAAGGTAAATCCAATAAAGCTGACTCTGATTCAGGTTTAAAACGAGGACCGAGCTTAAGGACTGGGATCAGGGGCTAAAATACCGAACTCTTGTGTGTTTTGTCAGAAAGCAAATGCTAATGTGAATCTCCAACACTAACGAATGTCTTTCTCATTAGCACAACATTCAGGTAGCAGCTTCTCAGCTTGTGCTAACTGTCGCTTCTGTCCATTAAAATGACAAACGTCGCCGGCAGCAAGATCAAATCAGCTGTCACTTATTAATGCTAATTCTGAGAGTAACTTGATGACAGATTCAAATTAAACTTGTCTGTTGTCTGTTTGTGTGTCTGTACTCCCTCTCTGTGTCGCCAGCCTACAATCAGAGTTTCTATAGTTTCAACAGAGTGGGACGTCTTCTCCTCAGCGCATCGCGTCACGTCACTTTCAGGAGTCACATTCTCCACGTTACCCTTTCATTCATGTCATATCAGTAATTTAAGCTTATAAACTTAATAGTTTTGAATCGGGACCTTCAGTATTTGAAGGTTGAGTGGCTACAGCCGTTATTTCAATGTGTCAGATACGTATTTAATCAACATTTAGGTTCGGAATCGGCAGATAAACAACATTAAAGGACTTGGATCAGGATCGGGACATCCCTAGTCATCTACTTTCGAAATGAACTTCCTGAGGAATTCCTGCAGAATTAAAGAAGAAATTGGAACAAAACAAAAGAAAGTAAGTAAACGTTATTTATACTTATTATAAACATATATTCACTCCATTGTGAACGGTAAAAATAACTACCGCACCAATTTCAGCCTTTCTTAAACAGGACGGAGGACCGTTACATCACATCCTGTGCATCGGTGAAAGGCAGAACCGTGTTTATGACTTTACTTCAGGACAGATTATCTCTCCTATTCTTCAAAACCTCGGTCGCTGCCAGACAACGGAAACTGCTGGAGAGCCCCAGTCAAAGCCAGATTCCTATTAGCGGAAGAGCTGGCGTTTATATTCAGCCTGAGCCCAGCATGAGTTTATATGTAGGCAGCTGCCATAGACTTACTAAATCACCAATTAGAGTAATGAGAAGCAGGCAGCGATGTTTATTTTCAGAGTCACGTGTCACCAGCGTACATGTGAGTGTTAAAACAAATGGACAAACATGGAAAAAGTGAATTAAGCTCATCTCGTCTAGTGTCATCTGATGCCCCAAAAGAAAATGTGGAGAAAATCTCCAAATTAAAGTTGTCGTCAGGGGTTTCAGCTCCAGTACGAGCTGAGCGGCTGCAGACGGGCCTGAATCAGAGGACGCATTAATAACCAGGGCTAATAAATATGCAGGATTTTGCCAAAGTGACACAATATTTGCTACTGGTTTCCAAGAACCAGTATTAAAAGATAAATGCTTCCATTTATCGTGACCGCCTCGCGCAGCTCTTTGCCCAGAGAGTCATTCAGAAGCCGAGTGAAACTGAAATGCTTGGATTGGTTCTCCAGGCAGCGATGACCACACAAACATAAAGCAGTTAATCACATCGGATTGTCGCGCCATCATGTCGAAAAAATGTCTGCACTCTTCAGACGCTAAAAGGGGAGGCAGTTTATGTCATATAACAAGTGACACTGTGGAAAAATGAAGGTGAACGTGAACAAATTACAGATCATGTGACTCTAGAGGCTTAAATATTCTGTCAGACGTTAAGGGCCAATCAGGAGGGAGGTGCAGCATACGCTCAGGACACACTATTGATTAACTTTCCCAGACAACCCTTTCTCCTTAATGATGGAACGAGGAAACGATTTTAATTATCTGCAAAAAGTTCACTGACAACATATTTTATTTGTTTTCCTAAAATATACTGAAGTATTTGTGTTTTTATGGTTCTGTTTAGGCACTTTGTCAAAGAGCTGGATGAGAAGATCGACACCACTTTCATATCTGTCTGTTAAATATTTAGCATAGGTTAGCGTAGCTTAGCATAAAGACTGGAAATAGGGGGAAACAGCTAGCCTGGATCCCTCCAAAGGTAAAAAGTTAAAACAAGTTATGGTGATTTAACGCTACACAGGTGGATTTTGTTACCGTCGGACGGAGCCATGCTAGCTGTTTCCCTCCTGCTTCCAGTCTATATGTTAAGCTAAGCTAACCCTCAGGCATCGTTTTTACCATACATGTCATTTAACTCCCAGCAAGAAAGCAAATACGCATGTTTGCCAAAATGTACCAGCCTTAAGTGTTTCAGTGGCTGGAACCTAACCACATGCTGAACTCGGGACGTGAACCTCGGTGTCCACCACCCACCCCAAAAACTCACAAGAAGGACGTACTAAACCATCAGCTGTTATCATGATCAAGTCTCCTCCAGAACGTTTGACAAAACCATTCAGTCGTATATAACCGTGACTTCTAGGAGACAGATTTGAACTGAGCAGCTCGTGTTCTGAATATGAGGAACTGCCAAACAGCTCACCTGCCCCCTCCCTGATAAAAACATTGACTCATGCATGGGAGTTCACATATTTCCTTGACATTACACTCAACAAGAAAAGGTCAGCACCGAAACAAGACAGATTGTACGTAATTACATCAGTTTAGTCAAAGTTATGGCATTTCTTTCCCACCAGGAGGCATTTAACAGATTTCCTTTATGAACCAAATAACACAAATATGCTCTTTTCAAGTAACAGTCAGCGCTGTGGCTGCTTAAACCTCAAATTAAATCATTAGTTACGTCAGTTTCCACATGAGGAATCACTCTCTGTGCAGCGGTTATAATTCTATTCTTCCAGGTAACTTTATCGTCATGACCTCCTGACTGTTGTTTTCTGCCAGAAACAGAAATCTTGTTCAGCGACTGCACTCAGTGTAAATGTCCCTGCTTAAAGCTGATTTAAATGTGGATGCTGAATGATGAACCTCAGGCAATGATTGTCCTCTCAGATAAACACACGGCGTTGTGGAAATGAGCTCCTCGTCTGAGCAAACATGCTGTAAGACCAATTACGTTTCATTGGGGATGTGTGACCTTTTAAAAACTGTAATTGAAACAGCGCCTTCCACAAATGGAATCAATAAGCAGACACATGTTTTGTTGTTGTTTATGTTTTTAAGAGGCCGAGCAGAGGAAGAAGAAGAACTCTTAAGTACGAACACAGTGCAGCGCAACAATACTCCATGACAAGTAAAAGACCTGCAGAAAGAAGCGCGGCTTTTTGTCATTTGCACGTCGTCATATCAGCTAAAATAGTAAAAACTCAAAACTGTATTGAAGTGCAGTAGTGGAGGAAATCTACAGCAGTTGTTTTGTCAGGGAGCTGCGAGTGAAAGAAGCTAATGCATTGGTGTTGATATGCAGTGAGCACGTCAAACCTGCATTCAGCTCTGTTCAGTCTCAATTCAAACCATCTGATTAACACAGATCTGTTCATCTGAGAGCTGCTGCTCAAGAGAAACTACAAAACTACATCACTGTGTTTTTCTTTTCATACGTCAATTAAAAAGTGATCAGGTCATCGATGTGCTGAGTGAGCTTCATGACCGCTGGAGCCACAAACTGAACTG
This sequence comes from Enoplosus armatus, assembly GCF_043641665.1. Taxonomy (NCBI): domain Eukaryota; kingdom Metazoa; phylum Chordata; class Actinopteri; order Centrarchiformes; family Enoplosidae; genus Enoplosus; species Enoplosus armatus. Next base: position 1,894,983 of record NC_092198.1, on the reverse strand, counting down.
AAATGACGCCCGTTGTGTAATTTCAAAAACACATGCGCGCTGTGTGGAAGGATTATTTTCCTCCGTGAAAAACTTCTCTCTGAATATCCATGTTTTTTGTCCATCAGCAGTGATCTGAGAAATACTGTGGGGCTTAGCGGGATCCACATGGTCAACCCTCGCGCCAACTGCAGATGGAGTAAATCTCATATAGATGACGTGTCGACGCTAAAGGAAAGCAGGAACTTGAAGGCTCCACGTTTGAATTTACAGACGGCAGAGTGACGTTTATCAGGTGGATTTACTGTAAGTGCTGCTGTACGTCAAACAGGAGATCTAACAGAAGTCATAAAGTCTTTGTGTCTTTATCTTACATTTGACGGGTAATTTGTGGCCATAAAGGCAGTCATGCCCTCGTCTCTGTCCACACAGCAGAAGGTGAACTGAAGAGCAGAAAACCAGCAGCTGGCTGGGATTCAGTGCATCACTCACAGACACTGCAAGAATTATTTGGCCTGCAGTTCGCTGCTGTTTTCCACTGAAGGATAAGTCATGTGATAGTCTTTGTTGTTGTTGTTATTGTCAACAAATTCCATGAAAAGACCAGAACCAACAACAAATGTCATGTTCTTTCATCACCATGAACACACTCACTGTAGTTTATTTTGACTCAATCCCACATACACCGTCCTGCTGCCACAAACACTCCAAATGTGGATTCATCCGCAGCTGAAAATAGTCCCCAACAAATGCACTATTTCCTCCTGTTTGTTTGATTTTAGGAAACGACTGAGCCTTTTCTAAATGACGCAGTATATTTGTAAGTCCTTTTTAAAGATTTACATCTTCAGAAGTGATGTCATGAGATATCTCTTTTGGTCTTATCCCACAGATGGAAATTAGCCATCTAAGCTAACTCTGTCTCTGGTCGTTTTTTTTTGGCACCACAGATAGAAAATTGATAGAAAATACAAAAAAAAGAAGTTTAATTTAAAATGAAATGAACCTCTGCCTCTTTAAAGTGACATCTTATATAATATATATAATTTATAATAATAAAATAAATCTAATTAGCATTGGCAAGACCAAAGGTCTGCTATGCTAACACTGCAAGGCTTTAATGCTTGTTACACAGCAGAGAACACTTTTCTTTCTATAATATTATAGAAAATAAATTATAAATGTTAATTTCAGTTAGGCCTTCAGATGATCATCAGGGGGAGCTAATAAGAAAAGAAAAGGAATAACCTGTAGAAGCTACATGGGGCGTCCATGTGGTAGCCTACATAAAAACAAGCTGAGACTCAGATATGGTCTGGACTACTTCCACTTTTCCTTCAGACACAAAGTCTTTCATGTGGCCAACATGAACAAGTTGCGCAGCTCTGTCCTGAGGTTACATTCAAATGTGTATAAATCTGAGCGAGATGAGCCGTCAGGCTCACCTTGTATTTATTAGAGGTTTAGGGATGATTTGTGACGTCTGGATGGCTCCGCAAACATCCATCAGCTGCCCACTTTGACTTTGGAGTTTATCCTCAAAGACAGAAAATTGGACCCACTTATTTTTCCGAGGAGCTTCATGACGCTACACGAGGTTCCACATGGAGCGGGATGCCAGAGTCGACAGAATTATGTTCTCTGAGGAATTTCCATTTGATGGCTCACTTCAAACATCTGAGGTCCACGTGAAGCTGTCTGCTGAGAGAGTACAGTATCGTGCTGCTAAATGAAAACTGTCAGAATACTATATATACTATATATGAACTATGAAGACTTTCAGCAGGACACAAAGAGACGTGTTGCTGTAGAGATATTAAAGTTTGAGTTATTAAGAAGCATAAAATACATTCCATTAAGCTCCATATAATTGGTACGTACAACGTAGTGTTCGGGTCACTGTTAGCAGAAAAGAAATGTGAGATTTTAAGAATGAAGTCGAAATATTTTAGAGTTGAACAATACTCATTTAGTCTTTTGTAATTTGAGTGAACTGGTACCTTTAATGTTTAGTTTTTCTAAAATATAATGCCAATAAAAACTAGCTAAAAAAATAAATACTGATTTTAAAAAACTAGTTTTCTTGCTATAGATGTTCATGCTGTCAGTAGAGCGTGGCATGTATTGGCTGTTCGGTCAGCATTAGTATAGTATAATATGTATTAGCATGTAGCCTGCTATCAGGAGCATTTGTTTGATAATTTGTTCGAATGCAAAGAGAAAAATTAGCCATTGAACTTCCTAAAAACGTAATTATTATATTTCTTCTTTTCAGGTTTCCTCCATCTTTGGGGAACAAACGTCGACTCACTGTTTTCCATCTCTTTTGTTCCACATTGACGATTAAATCGTCCATTTCTTCTGCTGGTGGTTGCATGTGTACACTGCAGATCCTGCTGTTTACACACAACACATGACCGTGAATGAGCGGTGCATGCATCAGTTATCCACAGAGTGCACAACACAAATACGGGTCTCTGGAAGGCTTCAATACATGTAAACATACATTATAAAACCAGGAGTGTAACGGTTGGCTGATTATGTAAGAAAAAACACATGGGGTCCTTTCAGTCACGGAGACTAACAGTATTTTATTAAGAACAAGAAACATTAAATGAAAATGCAGTGTAGTAGGATAGAAGGAGGGTGAAGAACGTGGTTTTGAGGTGATGGATGAGGCTGCATAGTTTTCCTCACTTTAATATAAACACTGAATGACTCCTCTGAAGTTTTGACCTTTTCTTTCGAGGCGAGTGATCTCACAGTCGGCCCGTTTTCAAGACGATAGGTCGAGTTCTGAGAAAGAAAACCAAACATATAAACCACCAAAAAGTGCAACTCTGACGTGTTAAACTATCATCACCTAGAAGACGGAGCATGAAAAATCACAGTAGGTGGTTTTTGTAACCTCTGGCTGGTCGGCCGCCTCTCCTGTCGTCAGCAGACCTTCGTGCCACTGGCGGCTAACGGCAGCTAATTCGAGTCTGTCTGCAGCAGCGAGGAGCCCGCTGAGTAATGCCTCTGAACAAATGCACTCTTAATAAGCACGTGTCTTCTAAAACAGTGAAGCCCTGATTATATTCCTTCTTAGCAACATATCAGGCGGAAAAGAAATGTCAGGTGGGTGTTAATCAGAATCAGAATCAGAATCAGAATCAGAAACTGTTTATTGCCAAGTAACATACATTACAAGGAATTTGCTGTGGTCTGAAGGTGCTATTGTTTTGATAACAAATAAGTAGAATATAAAAGCTAAAATAACAATAAGAATAAAAATAAAAATAAGATAAGATAAATAACAAACAGTGCAGTGACCAGAATAAAGTAAAGTAAAGTGTCCAGATAAAGTGTCCAGTAGGGGGTGAGTGCGTTAATGTAACGCAGTGGGGACAGGGGTGATGTACGTTAATATAACGTATAGCTTGCGGTAGTGTTCGGGGGGGTGTCAGTGAGAGTTTGTCAGGTTGACTGCAGAGGGGAAGAAACTGTTTTTGTGGCGGGAGGTTTTGGTCCTGATGGACCGCAGCCTCCTGCCAGAGGGGAGGGGGTCGAACAGATGGTGTCCGGGGTGGGAGGGGTCGGCAGCGATCTTCCCTGCTCTCCTCAGGGTCCTGGAGGAGTACAGGTCCTGAAGAGATGGAAGGTTGCAGCCGATCACCCTCTCTGCAGAGCGGATGATACGCTGCAGTCTGCGTCTGTCCTTGGTGGAGGCAGCAGCGTACCAGACGGTGATGGAGGAGGTGAGGATGGACTCAATGATGGCGGTGTAGAAGTGAACCAGCATTGTTTGTGGCAGGTTAAACTTCCTCAGCTGCCTCAGGAAGTACATCCTCTGTTGGGCTTTCTTGATGAGGGAGCTGATGTTCAGCTCCCACCGGAGGTCCTGGCTGATGATGGAGCCCAGGAAACGGAAGGACTCCACAGTGTCCACTGGAGAGTCACACAGGGTGATGGGGGCGGGTGGGGCTGCGCTCTTCCTAAAGTCAACAACCATCTCCACTGTCTTTGAAGCGTTAAGCTCCAGGTTGTTGCTGTTGCACCAGGTCACCAGGTGGTCAATCTCCCACCTGTAGGCAGACTCATCCTCTCCAGAGATGAGTCCGATGAGGGTGGTGTCGTCCGCGAACTTCAGGAGTTTGACGGACTGGTGACTGGAGGTGCAGCTGTTGGTGTACAGGGAGAAGAGTAGTGGAGAAAGAACGCAGCCTTGAGGGGAGCCGGTGCTGATCGTCCGCGAGTCTGAGACGTGTTTCCCCAGCTTCACGTGCTGCTTCCTGTCAGACAGGAAATCTGTGATCCACCTGCAGGTGGGGTCAGGCACGTTGAGCTGGGAGAGCTTAAGTCACACAAACGTTACTTAGTCCAAAGAGCGAGTAAGCCTGAAGGGGGTGAAGCTACTCTACAGGCTATGCTAGTGCTGTCTGTTTATATTCTAAATTTAATGTACATGTACTGTTCAAACATGGGGGGGGGGGAATGCATTATTCAACCTGCCATGATCTGTTTTAATTCAAAAGTCTCAGCATTTTGGATTTGAACGTTTTCATCCAAATGCGGCACAAACTGTCTACAGTTGGTGGCGCTAATTCTCCAGTCGGGTAACGTTAAGCCGTCGCAGGTGACGTATTTATGAGTACCTGAAATGTTTGGGTTTGTTCTGATAGCCATTCAAGACAGACCTCGATAAGGCTCCTGGAATAACTCAAAATGCTATTTATTGTTTTTATACTATTTAATAAAAATACTATTTTGTGTCACATGTTCATGCTGCTTTGATTGAATCTGGATTTTTAGTTGTTTTCTTCTTTCGTAGTTTTTTTGCATATTTGGACAAACGTGTTTTGTCAGGTCCAATCAGTTCTCCTGCAGCGAGTTTACAGCTTTAAGTACACGCATGTCAGGTGTTTTTTCAGTTACTGCAGAACTCCAGGTTTCAAAGTTTGATAGAGTAATGAGATAATCCTCTGTTTCCAACCAAGCAACACAAGTGACCTCATGCATCTGCCTGTTAAAAGGATTAAATGTGGTCATGTAGTCCGGCGGCCACGTGAACGCAGTATACCTGCCGCACATGTAAAACCAATCATCATGTCAGAATCTCTTCTCTTTAGATCAAAGTTATTACGGGTCTTGATGCAATGTGACGGTTCATAAACAGCGACTATTACCAGACTGCTGAGAACGAAACTGACATGAGGTCATTTATTTCATAAACGGATGTGACTGATGTAGTCATCCTCAGAAATCTGTTCTCTGAACGCTCTTCACATAAATTCTGGACTTTGTGGGGCGTCAACATGGAAATATGTGTGAGAGCGGAATGACAAAGCTTTTAGGAGAAGACGCCGCTCAGCTGCTCCATCTTCAAACGCCGTTATTTAACCTTGTTAAAGCCTGTCCCTCTGCAGCGCCAAGCCAAGGCGTTTCTACATAGAACCGTTCTGTTGCTCAAGGTTCTCTCCAGTACAATTAACAAATGATCCACCAGAAAAGCTGTTAGTGCGGTAAAGAACCCTCGTTCCTGAGTCCTGAGCTCGGATTCTAAAGGTTTTTGGTACTATGATGAATGCTCAACAGAAAGGTTCTGTACATGGCAAAACTTGAATTGTTCTACACAAAAACAGATCATATCTATTCTATAGAATATCATCGTTTCGATCATCATTTCTATAGATCAGATGGGTCTAAGTAGAACATGTTCGATGCATTAATGCTTCCTTAGAGAAAAGGCTGTACACCACACCACCATGGTTCTACGTAGAAGATTTTGGAGAACTCCTCTACAAAGCTTACATGGTTCTTCTCAGAACCTTAATGCTGTGTATAAAATCCTGATAGGTGGGTTCTCTGTAGCCCCGAGCTGAGAAGATTCTGCATGCAATCTTTTTGGTACTCTGTGCTTTGCAGTGTAGAGAACCTTTGTGTAAGTGATCCTCAGAAAGTTCTACGCAGCACCTTTTTGTGCTGTAAAGAATCCATATTAAAACATAAAGGTGTTCTGAATAGAACTGTTGTGTATAGACTCATAATAGGAGGGTTGTCTGTAATGCCAAGTTGGAGCCAGAAAACCTTTTAGTGATGTAAAGAACCCTTGTTGAAGGGTTCTCAGCGGAGCCAAGGTCAGATGCTTCTGAACACCCAGATAGTTCTGCACAGAACATTTTGTGCCGTAGAGAACCAATATAAGAATGTTTTCTATAGCTCAGACGGCTCTAAATATAAAATGTTTTGTGCATTGATGATTCCTTAGAGAAAAGGCTTCTGTGACGGGATACTAAGATGATTATTCATACAACATTTTAGTGCATTTTAATCTTTTTGGTGCTCAAAAACCTGTATAGAAAGGTACTTTATAGCACAATGCTCAAATCATCCACAACAAAACAACAGCTTCTTGGTGCTAAAAGTAAAACTCTTAAAAGGTAAAAAGGTTCTCTGTCACGTTGATGCTCAAGAGAGAACAAACATTTTCCTTCCTACAACACTGTCGAGTTTGATGCCAGTTGCTTTTACAAACACTGGGGTTTTCCAATCGCCTGAGGTGTTGGAAGACGTTCCAGTCCAGCAACATAAACTCTGCTCCAACATAAAATCCACGCACGCGTTCAGTTTAGCGTCATCTCGATAAGCCTGTTGTGCTGTTCAGGAATCACAGGGAACTCTGCTTCTCAAGCTTTTAACAAGTTCTTGTAAATAATCGCCGTACTGTACTTCATTTGAACGATTATGTCTTAAAATTAGTGAAAGGACACGTTCTTTTTAAATCACCCACAAAACCAACAGCCAGCAGTACTGAGCGCCAAATTCCCAGAAGCCATTTCTGCTGTAATCAGAGATTTCTGTGGTCATTGTTTTTCCCTCGGTTGCTCTTGTTTTTATATTTTTAAGCAAAAAAAGGGAGAAAAGGGAAGCGTGCATGTGCTTCACATGAAAACAAAAACTCGCTTGTTTCGCTTGAAGACATGTCACGTGTCCTTTGGGACAAGATGCTAACTGTCAACTCTACGCTCATATTTCATCACTAGATTTATTTCTTCTTACGTCGCCGCTGAACTTCATCTGCTGCCTCTCGCGGGATTTGATTCACATACACTGCATGATGGTGTTTCCGCAAGTCTTTATTTCCCAAACACGTTGTGAAAATGTTGATTTCCAAACATTTTCAGGAGACATTTGAGAGCACCGCCCTTCGTTCGTTACAAATTGATCCCAAGAATCCACACATGGGAAGGATTCTGCTTGAATAGCTGTTGTTTTCATCAGTGTTCATTAACCAGAAATTAAGCAATACATGAAGATCAGCACTCCGTATGCAAATAAATATAGTTTTTATATCAGGATTTAATCATTTACTCAGTGAGATTAATAATGTGGAACTCAACTTGCGATATGTAGCTAACATGGAGCTTTTTCATCAAAAATTCCCGAAGCTTCGGGAGGAAGCAAAACTCTGCTTTCTTGGCTCGCAGATTTGATGATATCACTGAAGATTAATTCGAGCTGGAAACGGCCGCTCGTCGTCCCGCCTGAGACAGGCTGCACAGTCATGTGTCAAGATCTCAGAGACAGACATGAGAGCAGGACCTGCAGGAGGTCTGAGGCCTCCTCAGCCGGGTTACCGTTAGGCCTCTTTTATTTCTGATTTATCAGTAGCTCAGAACCCCCCGTGAGTCTGTTCTGAGCTACTTTCCAGTCTGTACATCGCACACACAAACACACACTCAGGCTCGGGCTTTATACGTTGATGTCATATTTTGTACAGGACGCATACCTGTAACGTCACTTTGGGATTAATTAAAGAAATACCTAAACAAGTAAAATCTTTTGTCTTGAACCACCGTAAAACAAACTTCATTTGATTTGTGTCGCACTGGATTCTGGGACAGACGCCATGTGGACGAGCAGCAAACGTCAGGGAAGAAAAACATATCGTTGCTTAAACATATTTGTCATGTTTTTGCTGATTTTATGGATCTGTGACTTCAGGGCTTAAAAGTTCATGTTAGGAGATGCAGCTGTCACTTTGTCTTCTTTTTTTACTGAGAATTTGAACTTTTTGACATCTTGAGTGTTTTATCTGAAAACGAGTGAGAAGTGAGAGAACCAGGATGATGTCAGTAATGTGTTCAGTCTCTTATCTGTCCAAGACAAATTGTTTATACTATCTCAGATCAGCACAGCTGCAAAATAATGTCAGTTACTTTTTTTTTTTCCTGATAAAACTTCCTAGTAAGGACCTGGGAAAGATTCCTGCAGTTGTGTAATTAAGTCCTAAATATCAGCAACAGGGTTCAGTTGGTATAATTATAAATTAATAAATTCTAAATAACTTTAACAAGCAAGAGTGCGAAATGTGTCTGCAGGCAAACATACAATTCAACATATATGGAGAGTAAAGTTCCCAATAATGACTGCAACTACTGAAACTGAACAACTTCTTTGTCTTTATGACCACAATTATTAAGTTCTTTCCAGGAAACTTCTCAGGAAATTACAAACCAGTAAAATAAAGTGTTACCGTCTTTTAGTCTTAAATTATCATCCAAAAGACAGCTGTGACGAACGGATTCTTCTTCTTCTTGTGTTTTATTTATAACACAGTCAACGATCATTATTATCAGATGCAATTTGGATGTTTGAAAGTTCATATTTCATCATTTATTATTTATTAATTACATCACAAACGCTGTTGATGTCAGCGTTTAGAGACAGAAGGATGTGAGAGAGCAGAGTTTGAGTGTTTGAGTCTCGTGCCCTCCGGTCGTTCACATTATATAAACTAGAAGAGAGACGACGTCCCGCGGGAAGAGTTTGTCATTTATGAGCTGTAATGCTTCATGCTGAAATATGTGTGGTTTGTGTGTAAAGACTCACAGTTGATTCACAGTGGGAGTCTTAATTAATATAATCCCGACTTTGTGTTTTATTGAGAAAACCACAGCAGCTATTGTGACGCTCAGTTCAAAACATGCTGCAATGAAACATCCATGAAGTTTCTCTCTCAGTCATTTAAAGTGCTAAACACCAGAAGAAGAAGAACTTCTGCGCTTTAGCAGTTAGCGTTAGCAAACAGCCATCACGTTGAACTTTATGAACGTCTTAATGCTTCTTGGATGCATTTACACTTTTGTTTTCGATCAGGTCGCCATCTGATGTGACCTGTAGGAGGCGCACATAGTTTGCCCTAATAGTCCTTATAATACTAAGAGTCCTCGTTCCCCCGACGCTCCACAGCGGAGGTGTGGAGCGTAAAGTCAGCACCACCCTTAGAGTCACAGTAGTTACATTTAAGGGAAACCCGGCAGGTTGAAATGTACCAGAATTTCCCCTTAAAGTCTGGAGCCGAATGACCTGAGGAGACCCTCCCACCAGTAGCTGTTCTCTCAGGGTCAACGGGGTCAACAGGGTCCCTCAGACCCTCAGAGTCCCTCTGTATGAAAAGGCTCTGAGGACACGAATAAGAATAAGAGGAGAGGCTGATGGGAAACATTTGGTTTGTGGTTTTGTGATAAACTCAGCTGAGTCTGATTCAGCAACGTGGCGGAGGAGGAGAGGTCCCACACACACACACACACACACACACACACACCACACACACACACACACACACACCACACACACACACACCCTGAGGAATGTGGAGAATGCTGGAAAACAAAACCTTTACGTGAACTGGTGTCGTCACTGCAGAGAGCAGCAGGATGGAGGGAAACCTGCAGGTGAGACAACACATCCACTTCACTGTTTATCAGTTTTTTTTTCCCTTTTTTGGGTTTTGTTTTGGAGAAGCGTCTGCATTTTTTCTCTTGTGTACATTTTCCCATGACTTGGAAATAGAAGCAAGTGACGCAGTCGTGAGGTTTTTCTTCTGTAAACCTTCAGTTAAAGACAGAGTTTGCCTTTTTCTTTGACCGTTTTTGGTTTGACTTGTCATAAACTAACATTTTTCTTTTCTTTTGCTTGTTTTTGTTTTCGCCCTGCAGCTACATTTGTTAATAAGTGTATTTTTGAAAACTCAAGAACCAGTTTTCTTTACAGAGAAATTAAAATGATATATTCAGCCAATGCATTTACTCAAAAGACAAAACACGTGAGGTGATTCTTCAGCTGGTTGTAACTTCTGGAGTGGCGCCTTTTTCGTAGCTCAACCAATCCAAGATCAAACTATGTATTTCATCTTTGTTCATCCAGCAGAAGTGCGGGATTGATCGCCTGATAACCTGGATTGATTTATTCCTGATTACTGCACACGCTGCTTTGACCGAAAGGGAATATGAGGAGAGTGAAGAAGTCGTGATCATCCATCTCTCAGAACTGCAACGATGGCAAAAGACAGAGCATTTGGGGGGAAAATACCACAAGAAATGAATTTACGCTCCTTTCCTTTTGAATGGTGTCAGTGTCACGTTGCCGGCCCCCGTCAGGTGAAACCCTCAGGCCTCGTCCTGGATCTGTGTTGCAGCAGGTCTGTGGCCCTGGAGCTGGGTCAAGGGTTTGGGGTCATTCAGAAATGACCTGCAGGCACATCTGCTGTCTCAGAGCAGGACCCCGTCACATGTAAGAAAATCTATCTTAAAGTTACATATTTTACATTCTCCTGTAGTAATAAGGCCTCGCCCCCCCACATGCTGCACATATATTCGACCCCCTGAGTGTCGGGCCCCTCAAGGTAGGTACCTGTACATTTATGTTTAATGAGTGATAATGAGTAATAATGAGTGCAGTTTGCTGCCACAATAACAAACAGATGAAGCTGTCTCTTGTTAATATGACCTGCAACTGAGGGTGTTACCCCCCCCCCCCCAGGTGAACTGATGAAATGTGTTGTGCTGTTGCTGTTGTCCCCCTTTAGCTGTAATGTTAAAGAGAGAGGGGGGGGGATTATGTTAGACTTATTATTATTATTATTATTTTAAGTTACTGTTTTTTCCACCTTAAGAGGAAGCCCTGGCGGCCATTTTTGTTACGTTCCCTTTTCTCCTGTTTTTTTTTTTGTGTTGGTGATTGTAACTCTTCTTTTAGTTTATTTAGAGTTGTGATTTTATTTCTACTTGCAGCTACTTGCAGGTCTCCTGCGAAATGTTAACAAAGTGTTCCCAGTAGCTCAGATGCATCCAGCTGAGGAGCCTTTAGGCTACAGACTGTTGGTTTATTCTCCTGGTCTGAACCACAGTGGAAAGGTCACATATATTGTTCTATCTGGTGTATCTGGGAGTCTCTTTAATCATCATCGTGTACATCTCATCAGATTTAATGTTGATTTCTGTTCACTTCTAAGGAATACTTGAAACTCGCTGCAGATCAGTACAATACATAACTTTTTGTTAATCCATGTTGGGGTCATGCACTTGCAAGCATGGATACTTTTTAAAAAATATCTCCCTCTTCCTTTTTGTTTTGAACTGAATACTAATCCAAGATAACAGTGCAGCTGCTGGTGATTTTAACATTCAGTTTATCTGGAGGCTCGTATCGTAGGTTTTGTTGTATATTACATTATATTATTGTACATTACTTGAGCATGATGTAAACAGGATGTGAACACGTTTGTTCACCTTGTTCTTTGTCATGTTGGCCTGTTGCCCGATGAAGACCCTGAAACCTTGTGCTGAATGTAAAGTCACGCTCTTTAAAAAGTGTATTATTTGCTTTATTGTTGCTTTGAATCATGTTGCATTATGTAGTGTCACTTTTTTAGAGGGAAACTCCCCAATACACACTAATTCTATTTAATATGGACGACATACTACATGTCATACTGTTTTTGGAGCTGGTAAACAAAATAAATCCACATATTTTACACAGAAAATCAGACGGAAATTATTCAGTATGTGTTCAGTCAAACTGAGACGACTTCACGTGCGGACATTAAATGTGTTTCCCAGGATCAGGACTCAGCTTTCAGTAGCAGTTGGTGTTTCTTGCTCCTCCAGCAGCCATTAGGGGTCAGCAGAGCTCTCTACAGGGTCTCACCATGTGCAGAGAGGGAGATGGTGGTGGAGGGGCTGGTGGGTAGTGGTCCACGGTGATATCATTTTCCATCAGTTCCTCTACCTCCTCGCTGCTCCGACAGGCAGCAGAACAGATGAGGTGAGGTGGATGAGGAGGAGGAGGAGGAGGAGGAGGAGGAGATTTTTCCACTACCACATTTCACCTCCGGGCGACCGCGTCTGGAAAGACAATATCTCCAAAAAAAGAGGTCATCAGTCAGAGCGAACAACATTTAACCCGACGACAGAGTGCCAGTGATTCCTGTCTGGAGAGAACATGCACATTTTAGCCGGCAGGGAGAAAAGTATGGACGGGGTTCCTCAGAGAAAATGCAAACTCTTTATCTAATGCTCCATTACAGTCAAACAACTGCCATTAATCTACGACACGTAAACTGCCGTCACCCTTCTGCATCTTGGATCGGCGAGTTGTTACGTAAGCAGAAATTGTTGATCAGTGACGAAACTGTCGGTGACGTCCAAACATAACTAAAAAACTCTCCTTTTCCCCTGATGGATAAATGTTTCTGCTGGTTGTCAGGATGAAAATTTAAATGCGTCACTGGTCTGTGGCTCCGAGAGCGACGCTGCCAAACAGACGTCCCAGAAATCTCAGCATCTGCTCTGACACAACCTCACTGAGCTGCTGCAGGACGACTAAACTGTTTGTCTTTAACGCTCAGTTTCAGGTTCAGACTGTTTCTCATCAGACAAACGTGACAGTTTGACAGGTGTTATGTAACTGACGGGTGCTGACATCGCACGTGTTGAATTCTGAGCTTTACACAAGGCTGCAAATCTCAGGTTTAGGATCCCTCAGTTCAGTTTACTGTTTCAGATGTGTGCGTCCATATTTATAAAAGCCAAGAGATCGAATATGCTCACTCACATCTTCTGATATACAGAGATTTATAAACATCATATTCAATTCTGATCAATAACCTATTCTCACAGTAGACTTCTACACACCAGTCGTCACTCTGATGTATATCTTCTGCATGTATAAAGGTAAATACTCACTCTTTATATAGACAATATAACAATCCCAATCTTTCAAACCACCTCCCTGCAGTTTACTAATACAGGAAACAGAGCATCTACTGTCTGCTGTGTTTACAACAACCTGAGGAAAGAGGCTGCTGACATGCTGTGAAATTAAGAGTAAAATCACTGAAACATTGCAGCTCTGTGTTGTGATTTCATGTGTCTCTGACCTCAGACTGCTTCAGTTCGTTCACTTCCAAACTCTCCATCAGCGTCGGCTTCTGCTGTTTAAACCCTCGCTGACAAATGAGACTCGTTATCTTCATTTTCCACAGCTGTGGGGCTCAGAGCTCAGAGCTGGTGGAAAGAGTCAGAACAGAAACCCTCAACACGGACATGAGGTGAGAAATAAAACACAATTTCACCAAAACGGACTTTAAGGTTGTTATTCTGAATTAGTTTCCTACAGCTGAAGATTTCATTTCACGCAGAGCTGAATATTTATGTTTTTTAACTGATTGATCAAAGCAGAAAATTAATCTGCAACTATTTTGATAATCAATTAAAATCAAAGCATCTGATTGGAGGAGTCGCCTCCAAAAACAGGAACATTTAAAACAAGAAAAGTGTAACTAAGGGATTCAACTCGTTGTTTACCAGAGGAGTCCATGTGAACGCCCCCCCCCTCTTGTGGGAGTTTTGATGTTTTCAGAAAAGGCGGGGGCCGTGGAAGTTCGTTTGTCTGTGGATGCTAAGTTCATATATTGTAGTTTTATTTTTATTTATTGAGTTTTTGTTCATTATTTTACAATACGTCGGAGGAAAACGTTGATGTTCCCTCTGCCTTTGTGTTTCTTCCATTAAGTTACCCGCTCGCTAGCTCGCTAACTCGTTAGCCTCGGTGGACGAGGAGTCTTTCGGAGTCCATGTTGCCTAGCAACGCGGTGCATATCGTGTACACGACGTCCCGAATCGTCATCCTCAGAGTTGTCATCCTCCACGACGAAGCAAGAAACACACTTTTCAGAACCACATTTGATGCCTTGCAGAGGGTCAGTAAAATGTCTTCATATTACTTTAAGGTTTATTTAGATTTATTAAAAAAAAATAGAGCTGAAACAATTAAATAGATTAGATTAAATTAAACCAATTAGAAATTAATCAACAGTAACGTTTAGAATTTAAAATTTGAAAAGGTTTGGCCAGTTTGTGAGGATGAAGCCGCTGAGTTCTGCAGAATTTAAGATAGATTTAAAATAGTTTGTGGCATCAACGACAAATAAAGAAGAATCTATATGTGCAAAACTGTCTTCTCTGTGGTTTAGCTGTCACTCTTTAATTAATCCGCCTTTGTTCTATTAATGAATAAAGAATGAGAGGTGGAACATGTCACGTGCACGCAGCCACACTTCAAGTTATTACAGACAATAAAATGATTTCTATCTGCAGCCGAGACGACTAATGCAGACACTTAAAATACTGTCGGTGGTCATTTCTGGCAAAATGAGCTGCAGAAAGATTCAATACATGTGTTTGAAGTTATGAGTCACACTGAGGCCTTAACTGTAGGAATTAATATTATTAACACTTAATTAGCGTCGGCAGCCACAACATAAATATAAATACGTCTTTTTAAACACATCTGTACTCTCCTCTGGAATGTGTTTCATTTGTTTCATAATTAATGTTTTCATTTTGTCCTGGGATTTATTATTAACTTGTAAGATGTTGTAAAACATCCCAAAGAAGACAGAAATGTTGCAGATGTTGGTTTTAAATTAAGACTAAAGAGGAGCGTTGACAGATCACTTCATGTTGATAATCCATACAGCCCTTTCTGATTATTGCTGGAGAATATGTCTTATTATCAAAGCTCTCCACCAACGCCTGAGAAACATATCTGGCTCTTCAGCAGCTAAATGTTCCACTTACTTCACCAGCTAGACAACATTTTTTAAGGATGACCGTGAGATGATGAGGTGAGTGATATTTTGGTTGTCTAAAATAATAAATAGTCATGCTAGCAGCTCCGTGAGGCTGTATTTATTTTGGCACTATGGCGCTGTGAGCTAAATGCTACGGTCAGCATGCTAACATGCTCACAGTGATATCGATAATGATATTTACAAGCTGCTCTTCTTGAGCATGAATGTCTGCACATCATTTCATCACAATCCATCCAGCAGTTGTTGAGCTATTTCATTCTGGACCACAGACTGTTTAAAAGAAGTGGACGTGGCCACCGTGACGTCCCCTGTTGGTGTGAGGACTGCCTGTTTGGAAGCCTCAAGTTTGGCATTTTGACCCGGAGGTTGCTGCTTGGTCTGGACCAAAGTGACCGACAGACCAACACTCTCATGCACAAGAACCATAGCGTGAATAAAAGCCTTTGCCGTTTAGTTTCAAATCTTTTACCTTCTTGCTCGTCTAATCAGAAAACTGAAGACTTGATGAACAAAAGACACATTCAGGACAGACGAAGCTCAAACGCCTTTTTGTGTTCAACCTCTTATTTCCTTTCAGAATAAAAGCCAGCTCACAGTGGAATTCTAATAATTGTTTTTTTACCAGTAAGTCTCCCCTGAAGAGACTGGGAGGCAGCCTCATGTGGTGTCGGCCACATTACGAAAGGTTTGCGGTCGTAGCGTCTGGTGCAGTGAGACCTCCACTGTGAATTCACCACCACGGTTCTGCTCCCTGGAACAGCTGAGGCTTTATATCTTCCACCTTTTTGTTACCAAAGAGTTCCTGCAGGCTGTTTTTTTTTTCTCTTCACCTAGTTTGACTCCTTCTCTTCCTGTTTCTTCACTTCTTTGCATGCCAGAGGACGCAGAGCTGGATAGCAGGCTTCAGCGGAGGCTGTAGCTCTGAAGTTCTAGTATCTGTACTAAAGAAATACCAGCCAGCAAATGTCAGGCCTCAGGCCCCCCCGGATGGACACTTCCCTGCTGCTGTGCCCCGCCCTCACACCCTGACAGGTGAAGCTGTGTTTTGGATGGTCCTTCTACGTTAGGGGAGAACCCTGATCAATAGCACTACTGTCGTGGATCGGGGCTGTTACTAACTATGATGGATCGGCCGATAGGAGTCGAATCAGGTGTCCTGCAGCTGCAGAAGCCGTAGAAGCTAAAACAACAACAACACAATATTAATTCTAAGTTATCATTCAGCAAATGTCAACTAAAGGTCACAGACGGGTCACAGAATACGGCGGATCCACGAGATCAATATTCAAAGAAACAGAAGAGAGAGACTGTGGATGAAAGACTCGATGAGGGATTCGTTGGCCTCGGTGAATCGGGGTATTTTATAAAAATGGAACCGGCTATGTGAACCCAAGCCTGAGTACAATCTGGTTTTTGTTGAATGCAGAGAGAGCTGTTTGAGCTCATGATCACACTCTGATCTGAAGTTGGAGTCTGCTGAGTTCAGTATTAACACTTGACAGCCGAAAACACTTTCACCTGCTGCTCTTCTGTGTTCTGTATTAGCTAATTCTTTAAGTTTCACAATATTTCTGTTGTTTTCTCTTTTCTTTGGTTTAGGACTTTGAATTACAACATTTTGTTATTTTCCCCAAACTGAGCATGAATTGTTGTACTGGCAGATCAATCAGCATCATTCAGGCTTATTTAATGCAGCTGCTTTGTGCAGCAAATGAGACACAGAAGCACAAATAAATGAAACAACGCATCTAAATATAACATTTTAAGTATTTTTTCCTGTTGAAGAGACTCATTCCATCTTGATAATATTTTTACTGTTGCTTTTCAACATGTTTTATTTCTCACACAAACTAATACACAGACACAAGCAGCATCATCAAAATGAAAACTGCCGTAATAAACTTTCACAAGAGCCAGAGAGTCTAAAATAAACAAAATTGCACATGATATCACTTGTTCCCAAACCAGTGAGAGAGATAATTGCGTCGCAATTTGGGTGAGACGAACCTGTAAAATATTTTGGTCGGACCATTTGTTATTTGCAGTTTTTTGTGGTAAATGCGTCAACCAAGATGCTCCCAGTGGAATCCACACGTTGAGAGTGAAAATACAGAGTTTATTAAAAAGGATTAAACGCACAGAATCCAGATGTTGTGTATAGATACGAAAGACATCATCACAAACAGAAATCTGGAGATTACAGTCGCGACTCTGCCAGATTCCTCCACTGAAGATAATTTCACAAACACCTGACGGCTGATGAGGGCAAAAGTTCACTCAGATAATAAATTATCCAGTTTTGTTTCCTCGCGTCAGACGGGAGCACAGAAAAGTGAGTTTAGCGTCACCGTCTATTATTATGGCAGAAAAAACCCCCAAAGAGATGAATTGAGGCTTTTACTTCGGCCCCAGAGGGAGTTAGATAGAGTCCAAATCTAAACTTAATGGAGGTAATTATCCTGACAACCTCATTTCTCTCCACTTTCTCCACATTCATGGATCTTTGCCCGGCTGTAAAGAAATATCGCTGCCTTGATCTTTTGCTCCGTTCATTTAGTTTTCTGTGCGTTATTTAGTCAAATTGTCTCAAAGTTTAATGATTGGCAGTTAAGTTCCTCACATATTTTCTATTGTTATCTCTCTTTTGACATGAAGCAGAGAATAAATGTAAATTTAACATCCCTCATCAATCAAAGCGTTCTCCCTCTGTTTCTCAGGTCAGTAAATTTAAACTTTGTGTAACGGTCACGCTGTCAGAACAGAAGAAACTGTTGGTTCATAAAATTAGTTTTATCTCAAGGTGAAGCTCGGAGATCCATCCTGGAGGATGTCGATCTTTTGAAATGCAGCTGGACGAAAAACAGAAATCACCAAAAATCTAAAAGTGTTTCCTCTTGTGAACAAATTTATCACGGTTGTGTCAGAAGTTTGGACCCGTCAGGTTTGATTTGTTCGTGTTAATAAAGCAGTCAGCGGTGAATAAATCATTAACGTAACTGAGAACAACACTGAGGATTGTTTTTTTGACGTTCCGCGTAAAAGAAACAAACTCGTAAAAGATTTAAAACTCTGAGAAGGAGCTGCTCACGTCTGTGTAACATCCTGCAAAACAAAAACGTGAAAAGGCTGAAATCAAATGAAGAAAAGAAGAACCAATAAAACAGCTCTGCAGCTGCGTTCACACAACGTCGGCAGGAAAACCTCCTGTTATTCCGACTTGGGAGTGTCCGCGCATTCTTCCTGCTGTTAGCCTCGTAGTCACAGGATTTCAATAGCATACATTAGCTTCCTTTGGAGCGGCCCATCAACATGTGAAGCCAGAACTATTTATAGCTCCTTTTAAATCAGCTGAGCGTACGATAACTTCTAGTTTTTAAAAAACATTTCAAACGTAGTGAGTCGTCGTCTCGTCCTCGCCGTGCGCTCGCTCGGTGGAAAAGAGAAAACACCTTCTTTTTGTCCTGGCTTTGGTCTGTTGTGTTTGGCCTCTGGGCCGCCTGAGCAGCACTTTAAAGACAAGTACCAGGATGCAAAGGTGCAGAGCGTTAAAGCGCAGATGGATGCAGCCCGTGAAACAGACGCATCAGATCGAGAGCCTGATTCATCTCCTGCCCAGTTGGCCGGGAACCTGACAGTGTTACCTGCCGCGGTTCATTTCTGTCCACGTTTGGTTCGCTTGTTGGCAGGTGTTCATTCAAACCCTGCAAACACAGCAACAGGTACAAACACACACATCCATCTGACTGTGCACTGACGGAGTCCAAAAGCAGGTTCAGATCCAGTGTAAGGTCCCAGTTCAGGCGTGGTGGTGAACATCTCAGACCATCTGTGTGATTGAGCCAAATAAAGTGTCTGTGTTCAGGTTTTCCTATGAAACATGTGCTTCACACCTGGACAACACGGACGCTGCTGCCTGCAGCAGCTTCAAGGTTCACATCTCATATTCTTTGCATGTCCAGGAGGATTTTAGTGGGAACAGTTATTTCTTAGCACACCTACTGAGCGCACCTTTAAACACCGTGAACGCTTTAACGCTTGCCTGTGACTCATTGCCTAGCAACAGCCTTGACAACGACACATTGATTGATCGACACACATGCAGACGAATCCGTGTTGAATTGAGCGTTGTTAATGTTTCTGTATTGGGTCAGGTAATCACCAGAGGGACAGAACATGATGAACGTCAACGTAAGCAAGTATATTATAATATTATAACTATCATTTTAATTGTGGATGAAAACGGAGACAGAAACCAGGACAATCCTGAACAAGTCGGGATGTCTGCTACTCCTTAACCTTAAACAACCTTAAACTTCAAGTACACCAGACCATAAGCACACCTAGCTTAAGTTCAGCTCAGGTTGAGCCTGACGTTATGGGTCCACGTTTGTTTGACTTTTAGGCGCTTTGTATTCAGATCGTCGTAATTATGCCTCGGACGTTGACTTGGGAGCCGTTTACAAGTCGGAAACCAGTTATCACACTGACTCTAATGTGACATCAACACGGCATTTGGATTTATTGGCTTTTACACCGCCGCCACCTTCAGGAAAAGTTTAATTTTTTTGCTCTTCAAGCATCAAAGAAGACCAGAGCTGCCTCCATTTTTCATCAAGACAATATTTTTGTTTTTTCAACTGTAGGCTAAAGAACACTGCAGCTTCACGAGGCCTCTGCTGCGGCTGAAGTCACGCAAGGATCTTTTTCAGTGTTTACTCCACTGTGATTTCTTATTTACCACCTTTATTTCCAGCTGTTTCCATTCTGATGTGAGCGGACCTTTGATCTGATATCTCTAATTGGAAAAAGATGTTGAGGATGAATTAAGCAGAGTTTAGTGTGGCTGCAAATATAATGTGGCACACATCTTAGAGGGATCGGCTTAAAGAGCAGAAAACTTCCCACAATTTGTCATGGTGGCATTTGCACCGCTGCGACCTGGACGATTTATTTACCGACATATGATACAAACAGGATTTCAGACACAAGAGACAGGCGTGATGACAGACAGTAAACTGTGTGATACTCTGCAGTCACAGCTGGCACCATCATGGAGGTAAGAGATGGCAAATAACAACCAACAGTGCAGGGGCTCCCAACCCCTCCGCCATGGACCCTTACTGGGACACAGAACGTTTGCTACTGGCCTGCAGGGAAACTAAAAGTCAAATAATAGCAATCATCCCCTCCACTCAGGGGCTGTCATGGCAGCAACTGGACCAAAAGGCACGAGACCGGAGAGGATGGAGGGCTGTCGTCCACGGCCTCTGCTTGTTGCCATTGGAGCCTGGACTAACTGTCAGCCAGCAAACCTCCAGCTTCTTTTACAGAGACCATTTCACTATCATGGGGACACCAGATAGAAACCAGAGGCTGGTAATCTGACGCCAGCCCTCCACACAGTCTCAGCCATCATGTGGAGTCGGCAGGAGACACAGTGGCTGCAGGTGTTCAGTAATCAGCAACTTCAGTGCAGGAAGTCACAGTAAACAGACATTTCCTGAGCCACGATGCAACTATTAAGCCAATGAACCTGTTAGCCGTGACAGAGTGCGATGAGACGCCTCATTTAGCTCAACATGATGAGGAAACGATTACACCTGAAGTAACAAAGCAGCTACCTGGCAGGACGACCTGCAGAAACGGTGCTATCCTGCGTTAAAGGTCGTTTTCTCTCACGCTGATTGCTCAATAATCCACTGGACTGTTTTCCAAGTCAAGAGTGCAACTTCTTAAAGATAATGGGGATCGTTACCATCTTGAAGCAGAGGCTGTTTTCTTTTTCTTCACTTCAACCAGGCAACCACATGTTCCCGCTCTCATGTCAAAGTCAAACCAATTTGCATATTTCTGCACATGTGCGTTGCTCTCTCTTGGCATGCCGTCCCGGGTTATTTGAAAGGTATCCTCGTAAAGAGTGACTGATGATCGCCGGCCTGTGTTTGCGTCTTCTCTGGGACAACATACAACTCGTGTTTAGTTGTTTCTAACTAGCCGGACTCCATGAATCTCAGGAGATCTCAGGAACGACCTTCTACATTTTACACGTCAACTACCAGGAAGCCGTCCGGTGCAGCGACAGGGAGAGGGGGGGGGACAGGTGGAGCTTTCCTCATGTCGTTTCCTTAAATCAGGGATCAAACTCTACTCATCGGCACGTATATACAACCTCTTACCCAAAGAGTCCTCCTCTGTGTAGATCCACCGAGGTCGGGGTAGCATTTAAATGAATCTGAACACAGCGTCGAATCCTCTCTGAATCCTTTTTTAGATCGTCTATTTGCTGCACTTTTAAATGGTCAGAAGGAAGCGAATGAATCCTTCTCTGAGGGAGCCATTTTGTTCTCAGGTTTGATCAATAACATGTTGTTTCCTGAAGCAGCTCACAGCTTTGTTCAGGAGATTTCCTGTGGTTTTAGCGATCAGGGAGGCGAGTGACTCGACTCATTCTTAGTGAAACCTTTAAACAAACTGAATGACTTCAACGGAAAGTCCAAGAGATCTTTAATGTGTCCAAACTTTACCTGTCAGCAACTAAATCCAACATTTTACACAAACTGACTCACAGTTATTTATTATTTAAAGACAGAAACTCTTCATCATTTCGACATGAATATGTATTTACGTCTCCCGTGTCTTTATGGAGGTCTGGGGGGACCAGAAGAGAAAAACCTTTTATTGCTGCTCTGGTATTGACGACCTGGACAAATGATTGACAATCTATCAGATAAACGTTTTAGGAGCTTAAATTTATGATCTGTGTTTATTCAGGTCTGTCTCTTTGATTGACAGCTCACTTTAGAGCCTGAGAGGAATGTTCCAGGTCGGCTTGTCGTCTTCTCGTCTGTTTACAACAAAACAACCTCTCCTGATTATTCTGACTTGTATCAATCCAACAGATTCTACTCAGTTCAGTTGCTTAGAAACGTCATGTTTGTGTTCGTAGATTGAAGGACTGATGATGAAAGTTCAGAGAGACGATGATGGATGGTGACACGCTGAGGGTTGAGAAGTTCAACATCAACCGAAATAAGCACAAAGTGATCACAATTACAGCGTGATGTTATGGCAAAGTGAAAAACACATAATATTACATCTTTGGAAACGTTTAAACTGGAGCTGAAGCCTCTGATATCAAGTCAAGCAAGTTCTGCAGGTAACAATATGTAATAATAGTCATTTTATTTAGTTTTCACTGGTGCAGGCTGACATATGACCCCTTCACTGTCTAAATGTTTTCCTGGAAATTACATAACATGTCAGCTGAGAGATAATGGAGATACGTGGGCCTTTAATTTGCTGTTACGTCACTCTTACGGCCCAATATTTTGTGTTCTTGTTGCCACGTCGGTGAGTCAGTTTAATGAAGGGTTATAGAGTCACCTGCGTCATGACAGGAAGGAGGCGCTCGGGACCGACTTCCGGGAACAAGAATGTAAACAAACGTGGCGTCCGAAGTGGCGTGTCTGATATC
Organism: Enoplosus armatus; assembly: GCF_043641665.1. NCBI lineage: Eukaryota > Metazoa > Chordata > Actinopteri > Centrarchiformes > Enoplosidae > Enoplosus > Enoplosus armatus. The sequence continues at coordinate 1,872,610 of NC_092198.1, read as the reverse complement.
AACTGTCTTGTCTTTGGAAAAGCCTAAAAAACAAAGAAAAAAGACGAGATGGAAATCCGATGTGGCCTCAAAATGATGCATTTTCCACATTTCTGCCTCGACACTTAACGTTAGTGTTCAGCATTAAAACAGGAAGCAGCACAACACGAACAGGAGTCTGAGCCTCGGTGGTCTGTTTACGGCTCTCGCTGTGGATGGGAAGCACCATCATCTGTGGTGAAACATTTGATTCAACTTATAATAAAAGTCTTCGAACTACATGTTAACTCAGGGCAACAAGACGGAGCCACAACATTAGATAACAATCACTGCTTTACGACCTTCATCCTTTGAGTTAGTCAGATTACCACAAACCAACGGACACTCATCATCGCAAACCTGATGCTTGTGGGGCTCCTTGAGGTCTGGGGCCCGGGGGAAGGGGTCCACTTAGCAAACAGGTCTGTAATGTAGACTAAAAACAAGGAAGCAAAGTGATATATTACTTTAAAATGGAGGCTCGGCAGCCGGCCCCTCCCTCCCTCCCCCCCCCCCGCGTCGTCCTCGCTCTCTGGGCGTCTGCAGCTGTGCACCAGGCCGCCGCTCCCCGCAGGGCATCACCATGAAAGAGCTGTTTGGACGTCAGCTTTCATCACTTATACTAATAGCCACTCAAAGTAAATGAGGGTAAAGTGAGGAATGATGACCTCTACAACGCTGCTCCCCAGCATGCCGTCTCATCCTGACGCGTCCGGTTTCCTGCCGTCTGTTGTGTGCACAGATGTGTGAAGAAGGTAAACGAGAGGACGCCTTATCATCTCTGGAGCACCTGCGGCCTCGGGGAAGGTATTTCTAACAAATACTCATGACGTTGAGATAAAAGATAAAGTTTTCACGCAGCATCGACAGACGATCGTCTGTTAACATTCACCTCAGATAAAGAAGAACTCGTGCAGCAGGTGTTCGCTGGCAGATTTCACTCCAAAACACCATAAATCTGTTTTGAACCAGGACTTGTTCCACGAAAGTGATCAGTTTACATTTTAAAAAGGATAATGGACTCTTAAAATGTGGCTGTTTTGTTTGCAGATGTCTGAAAATGTTGCATAACTTAGACATCAGATAATTATTTCAATCATAAAGCTTCAGGCTTGATTTGAGTATAAAACTTCTCACCCTCCGGAGAGTTTAAAGACTTGAAATGTCAGACTTTTAGTGTCCCATTGAAGTCTGCGTGCTGTACGTCTTCATGAAGACAAGCTTGCTTTTTATTTTTGAAGTCGTCGATGTTTAAATGGTTTATTGCACGTGTGTTTAATGTCCCCCTGTGACTGTCAGGCTGAGCTCAGATCTGCGGTTTGCTGGACGACAGCTCGGAGTGACAGTCGACCGACCGTCCTGTTATGAGTTGTGTTTGTTTGAACAGACCGGGTCTCTCTGACAAACAGCCGTCCTGCCGGTCTGAAGAGAACCTCGAAGCAGCTGTTCATGTGTCGGACAGATGTAACCGACGCTGACGGACTGGAGGGGGTTTAGTCTGCAGCAAAAACCTCAAGTCCAAAGACAGATGCAAACTTGATCCAGTCAACTCCAGTCATGGATCCACCTTCAGGACCACAGTGGTGAGTCCAAGGGGACGGCAGCCTTGATGTACTAGTATCTCACTCCTGTTTGAATGCACTTGTAAGTACGTATCTGTGCATGGATGTAATTCACTACACAACTGATGAACTAGAAAATGCTGTCAAACTGAGAGGACTTCTATATAAATGCTATAATGGTTCATTTTCCAATTGATTATCAGTTTTTCATGAAGTAGAGGGGGAGGGGGGGGGTCTGGTGTTTAAGGTATCAGACAATGAAATGAAGTTGGAGAAACAGATTTAACTCACAGTGGCAACTACTTCATCTTTCATCACCACGATCGCGACGCGTCCACATATATAATATAATACAATATAATTACAAAGAAAAAAAGATGATTTGTTTCTCTACAATTACAGGGAAGGTATGATGATTCAAAATCGTATTTGTCAGTAAAGCAGAGGACATAGCAGTAAGAAGTATAATCCCTTCAATAATATTTAAAAGAAATGATGATATGTTTCTGCTTCAGCTTCAGAACCGGCAGCCTCTCTGAGGTCTGAACCCTGTTGGATCCACCACACGGTCTTCACTGTGTTCCCCCACACTCCCTGTTGTTGAGGTTTCGAATGGTCAGATGTGCCCGGCGAGACTCCCGGTGGGATCCGGAGGGAGTGACCGCCCCGCCGTGCTGCCTGGTGGGCTGAAGAGGTAATGGAAACAAGGCGAGTCGGAAGGAAGACGAAGGCACGAGGGAACCATTAAACTTTATGTGTTTCGTTTTTTTAAAAAGGGAACAAATAGAAGAATGCACCCCTTTATTCTGACGCATTAGAAGTGTCATGTAAGTTTAGCATACATCTGACGGAGGGTGGACGTTGCAGATGTTCTCTATCCTCCATCATTTCATACATACAATTAACCAGCTTCAGTTAATTAGATAAACCGTCTCCATGGCAACTGAGCGAGGCCAGGAGGTGTGTCTGAAAGCTCTGTAAACCTTGTTCCCTCACACATGTAATCATGTTTTCTTATGTGAAGTACACTTCAACCCAACGCAGTGCGATACGACAGCGCTGCCGTAACCTCCGGTAAGACCTGCAAGACGACATTATATCATCTACATCAATGTTTGACAGTGGACACGTTCCAAACAAAGAGCAGCTCCTATCCAATCCGTGGTCAGTCGTTCCCACATTCAGTCTGGACTGTTTCCACGTGAGATTAAACAGCTTGAATCCAACAAACGGAATTCATTCTTTGCGTCGTATAAAAGGAGGAATTCTCGTTTCAACAGCTCGCAGCAGCTCTTTCATTTGACGCCAGCAGCAAAACTCAAAACACATCGGACACCTTGATTCACTCATTCCCGCTCTGTTTGTTTGTTTGTTTGTTTATTTGCTACCTTATTTACTGTCCTCGACTAATTACCCCGTTTAATAACACAGAGCTCATTAAAGATGATGAACCTCGTGTGTCTTGGCTGCACGTGGGGGTCGCATGAAGACGAAAAACACCTCCGTTATTCAGCAGTGCTGCAGGAATCAGCTAAATGAATGATGGCTGAATTCCATTCCATTCAGTCACGGCTTACTGTGTGTGTTTTGGATGTTGTGGCTGTGTGTCTGCGTTGCGCCCCACCTGTAGGTGGCCCTCGGGGTGAACACACAGTCCACCACAGAGAGACACCTTTAAATCAACCAAAGCCTTGTGATTTGTTAACATAAAGACAAACAAGACACTAAATCAAGACCAAGAGGCACAAAGTCAAAACAGCCACAGAGAGGCAGCCGGAGCAGCGGTCCTCCCTTCTCATCAGGAGCAGTGTAGTCCCAGGCCAGGAGCACCTCACTGAGGACGGAGCACAGGGACACACAGCCGGAGCAGCTGGTCGTCCGTTTAATGGTGATGTCAGACATCGCACTAATCACCAAGCAGAGACGGCAAACCTCCGTCTACCTCCAAGGAGTCTGAAGAGGTCAAAGATAAATAACTTCACTGTCAGACCAGCGCATTTCTTCGGGGTCGTAAATTGTATTGATCGTTACTTTGCACATTGAATGTTTAATTCTGTTTTTTGTTTTCTTTTTCAGCACACGTCTGTCTCCTCTGATCTCATCCTGAGTCACCACTGAACCAGATATTTTCTTTGGACTTTAAGAAACAAAAGTTAATCAGTGATTGTCTTAATATGACTCACAGATGTGTTGTGTGCCATGAATATTAATGCCCCACTTTAAGCTTGTTATAAAATCACGCATGACTTGCTGAAGACACGTGTTTCATTCAGGTAAGATCACATATGTGGGCGCAGTCATCAGCTTCTCTGTGGAATCACACTGTCGGTTTCAGGAAAGTTTGTGATCGTCCATAAAGTTCAAACCACCAGAAAATGATTCGTCTCTGGGTGAAGTTAAACAGCGTGAAGTGAAGCTGCTTCGAGTGAAACCTGCTCTTCATCTTCCTCAAGAAATCATCTTCAGTCTCATGCTGAGACAACGGGTCGTGTGTGAGTGTGAAACTGAGCAGTGACGAAGGTTACCACTGCCAGACTTCCAGACATGAGCTCTGGAAAAAGCCAGTAAGTGGACCTTGAGTTTAGATTTCTTTATCACAGAGTTGTAGCTAAATGGATGTGATGGAACATTTGAATATAAACCTGTTTCCTTTCAGACGGTTCAGTTCAGGGAAAGATTGGGGTCGCTCGCCCATCCAACACCCCGACCTCCTCTCCTTTACTTTTCATGTTGCTGCATAAAAGACGTCCTGCATGACTCCTGCATGTTTGCACTAAACACAAATAAAAAGAGAAAAGAGCATTGGTCAGCTCTCAGTGGGCTTGTCTGTGTAACAGGAGCTGCTTCAGTTTGTAGAAAGTCTGATGTTCAGTCTCCTGTTAATACAAACTGAACACTTCCTGCTGCTGCTTCATATTAAAAGCTGTCCACCAGTGAACTACTGGAACGCTTTAATTGTGAAGCAACTGCAATCAGTGAAGCTAGCAGCTGTGCTGCTACCAGCTAATATAAATGGTTGTTTTTAGGTCTTCTGATCTTCTAGTCTTTAAGTTTTACCGTCCGGTCCCTTTTGAATAGAGAACCTCTGGTGCCACATCGCAGCCTCTGATCACCATTTCAGTTCAGTGCGGCTGCCGTGCTGATTATGGAATAATGTCTCAGTCGTATTCGAAGCAGCTGCCAGTCAACACAAGATGTTTGTTGTTTTCTAACTGGATTGTTAGAAATGTGAAAGCAGACGGACGGAGATGAAACAGATATTGAGGCAGTTGGCACGAGAATAAAAGAGACTGAAACAAAAAGTAAAACGTTTTCACTTATGTTCCGGCCACCAAGCACATCGAAGAATTCCTTTTTAAATGTTTTCAGTGGAGGCCGTCGGAGGTTAAACTAACGTGACGCTGTGGACTCTCTCAGGCTGAGCCTCGCTCTCAGTGGGATCAGCTTTCTCCAGATTTACAGAACCGGCCATTTTGATACCAGATGCCGGTATTTACAACCTCATTAGAGTTTCCTTTGAAAGTAGGATTTCTTTTCACATTGGGGAAAATAAAACCCCATGCTGCTGTTTCCCACCGATCCAGCTTATTTGTTCCTGAAGTTCAGACTTCGTCACTGTATGTAGGAAGCCTGGTTTTATGCTGACTGTATGTAGCTGTAAAGATGAATGTAGACTGGGACAGTACAGTAACATCTCTGCGGCTTTGCTCCTTCAACAGCTGCTGCAGCTTCAACAGCGTGGCGACAGTTTATAGCAGGTTTCTCTCCGGATACAAAGATTTATATGAACAGAAATCCAGAAACAGGCTTTTCTGAATGTGCAACCATAATATTACGTTAATAAATATACAGCTGTGTGAACAAAAGTCTTCACATCTGCAAAAGAAAATGCAAATGAATGCACGTTTCCACCCACTGCTGCTACGAGATAATCAGCTGGTGCCAGTTCAACCACTGCAGGAGAAGAAGACGCACCAGTCAAACGATGGCAAACCATGTAGGAAACATGACGGAAATATGACATTTCTGTTAGTTTCATGTATTAATGTGAGGAAGGTCACCTGAAGTTAGCTTCGTTTTACAAAGTCACCTCCAGTTCCCTCTGTAGGCTCTTCAGTCCTACATCCAGGATCCAGCCTCTCCATCCAGGATCCAGCCTCTCCATCCTCTCCATCCAGGATCCAGCCTCTCCATCCAGGATCCAGCCTCTCCATCCTCTCCATCCAGGATCCAGCCTCTCCTCCTTTTTCTGCCTTTTCAGCTCAAATGTTGCTGCATATAAACAAGCTGCAAACGAACAAGCGGCCGTTGGCGTTCTCACAGGATTCGCGAGGTTGTCCAGTCATTCAGTTTATTTACTCAGTCGTCAGGTTTATGCTCCTTCCTGACTAATCCAGGTTTGTCCGAAGATTTAGACTGAACTCTCCACCTCCATCAGCAAAACACCCACTGAAGGAATGTTTTGGGAATGAGTTCAGAGACGAGTTGCTCTGGAGGCTGTTGATGGCTCAACACCTTTCCTTTAATTTGTCTCTCCGTGTGTCTAAATATTATATTCATACAAGTACACACAGTTACTTTCCTGCGGCGAGGCTGTTATTTTCTGGCAGATCTGCAGCTGGAGGTCAAAGGTCAGCCTTCCTAGAACGCTTTCTTTCAGTGCAGAGAAAACTCCTGCAGCTTGTTAGTTGTAACTTGTTGGAAAGAAAAAGTGAGAAGATGAAGTTTTGTTACCAATAAAAAAATAAACAAGAAAAACGTTGAACAAACCGTCAGTAATCCTGTTTACCAGAGAGAATCACTCCCATCGGGATGTTTTGATGTTTCGCAAAGCAAAATCTATAAAATTGTGTTTTCTTTTACAACTTTTATTCAGGCTTTGAGTTAAAAACCACAAAACAATCTAATTTGCAAAGATCCAGCTCTACATAGTCAAACTGCTGCGACAGGTAGAACATACAGTTCTGCTTTCCAACAGGACACAAGACTTAAATACTCAAGTGTCCTTTAACATCATCCTGTTGGCTCTTGTGATCGCCGCCCTCTGCTCTAGTAAACTTTATCTTCATTGCTCGTCACAGTCCAGAACTGATTCCAGCTCATGGACTGAAGGATTTAGACTCAGCGGTTTAAAAGCTCAGGGTGACTGAAAGCGTCTTATCGCTCCTCACTGCCGATGCAGCTGATAAAGTCTGTCTGCAGATTTCTAGACGTTTGGAGAAAGAAAGAAACCAGACAAACCTCAAATGACCCTTCTAAAAAGTTACTCAACTTTTCCAAAGTGCTGAAAATGATCAAAATAAAACTGTTGCTGCTCTTTTTCACTACAAACACAATGATGTCATGTCCTGCAAGGAGGAAGACTTTTGAGGATTACATGAAACCAGAAGCTCAGCTGGATTTTGCATCTGAAGAAAAGAAAAAGTGAAATTTACCTGCATGATTGTGAAATGTAAACACCTGTAAAAGACAGATTTTGTAATGTATCCATTAAAACATCAGTGAGCAATTTAGATTGTTAACTATAATTCAATAGATTTTTTTAACAGCGTATAAACTGCGTATACTTCAGTGAAAACAGGTTTTCGTGACGGTTTTCTTGGCAGCATAACAAAGTGACTTAAAGCGTACGTATGTCGGCCTCCACAACTTAAATAAGCACTCAATGAATCAATTATCAAACAAATGTTGTGCCTTTTTATTGTATATATGCAGCAAGCTTACAAGGTGTCGTGCTGTAAAGGCGTTTAGTCCATAACTTTGAGGCTATTACATAATACAACTTTATTACATCATTAAAGAGTCAACACTTTAAACTTTGTTTACATCTGCGGCCATGAAGTCTGTTTATTTTATTATCTTGGAAAGGTGTTTCTCACTGTTCACTATGAGACACACGTCGGTGGATACATGTTTTTATTCACGCTCCTTATTTCTCTGCCTGTATTCAGATCCTGTACGTGAGTACCAATACAACGGTCACAAAGTACAGAAATACTATCAGCGAAATGTATTAAAACTAAAAATACTCCTGCAGTAAAAGAGAAGAGAAATAAACACAACTGTAAAACCATCTGTCATAATTGTGCAATAATCCAATAAAACCGATAAGTTCCCTGGCTGACGTGTAAAGTCTGGTGATCTCTCACTGCTGACAGAAACTAAAGGTCTCCACTAAACTCTTCCTTCACGCCAGGAAGCTTTCAGAGAGTGATGAGCTGCAGGGCAGGGTGCTCCACTCACTCTTTAATTATTGTTCCATGTGGAGGTGATTAATGTTTGTGAGGCAGCGAGCTGGACTGTAGATTCTGTCTATCTGTCTTTTTTAAATGAGCAGGAATATCATTTGTTTTAGCAGCTAGCAGCGTAGCTCGGCTGATGGTGCTCAGCTGGTCCAGCGCTATCGGATGGACTCCTGAAACTTGGTACCAGTGTTCGCAGTCCTCAGAGGATGACTCCCACTGACTCTGGTTATTTCCTGATTTTTAATTTAGCGCCACCAACAGGTCAAATGTTCCACATGCTCATAAGCTCATGACAAGATAGCTCCAAACGGCAGCGGTAGGCTACATCAAATCAATGCTAACATTAGCGTGCTAATATGCGAACTGTTTTTGTGTCCACAGGCCTGTAGCTTTGATTCTTATCAAAGAACCAAATATTTTCTAACACTTGTTCATCTTTTGTGCTGATGATCCAACAATCTGTTCAGTATACGACACCCTGTATTCTTAGACCCTCAGAAAGTCTCGAGGAGCTCCGACTGTCAGTCAGTTTATCAGCGAACACCAGTTTCCTTTTCTCCTTTAGCACAGAAGGTATCTGGTACATACGAGCTCTCCACACTAAAGCTGTGAAAACTCGACCGACATGAGCGACATGTGATCCAGAGTCAGTCTGCAGCACCTGCGTCTCATGTGGATAACATTACCCAGACAGAGGTTTACTCATCCAGTGACGGCAGGCTGCAGAGGAGAATCTGTGCTTTGTTTGTTTGTGACAAGTGTGATGACAATTTGTTTATTTTATGCGATTTGTCCCCACAAACAGGTTCTTCTGTCGTCCGAAGCATAACTCCGCAGCGAGCGAGCGCCTTGACTCGTATCTCTCGTAGTATCTGGGCAGCTGGTGGGTCACATGGAGAGGGGGTTACACTTTGGACTGAAATGGTGAAAATGTGGTTGTTGTGTTGTTTAAGATCTTTTCATCATGGGAACGTTTTTGGACGTTCATGTTAGCTTTTTAATCGTTTATACACATTCACAACCCAGAACTTCCCAGCAGATAGAAGTTATTTTTCTTTTAAAACACGCGGAGGAATTCCTGAGCTCTAAGATTGCAGATAGCTGAGAATACATAAAATACTGTACATGCTCAAAAGTTTAATTCTCCAGTTTGAACATGACAGAAACCAGACTTCCCACAGACACTAAAGGCTTCATTCAGAGTACAGCCCAACATCTGGAAACACGCTTTTTTTCAGTATTTACCAATTCAAAACTTGAGATTTGAATGTGTTTTCTTCTCTAGTCAGTTTGTTAGGGAGCCGATACGAAAGTAAAGCCTTCAGTCTTAATTTTTCTGACTTAAGTCTGACTCAAGCTCAAGTCTCAGGTCTGCAGCTCGGACAGAAGAACCCATGTTCACATGTGCACATCTGCAACACTAAACCAGATTTCAGAGTAACAATCAAAAATAATAATAATAATAATAATAAAAGAAAAGTCTCTACACCTCTGAAAGTTATTGTTTCTTATGTTGAGACCATATTTAGTCTCCAGTTTACAGTAAAGACGGACGATGGGGAACAAAATGTAAATTAGCTGCTTCTTATGAGCTTTCCAAGTGATTAAAAACAATACACGGTTTCAGTAAAAACCTGTGTTCAGAGTGGCAGTGCTATGTGTGTCGCCCAGACCTTATTGTTTTTGTGGGGTTTTGTTTTCAATTCCAATTTTTAAACTAAAATAAAAACATGACCAATAGATTCCAGCACACTCATGAACATTTACCATAAATTAGGTCAGTCAAATTTTAAGATGCTTCCTTGTTCTGGGAATCTTTTCCCGGCCTTTCAGAGGAATTCAGACCTTTGAGTTTAACCTAAAAACCCTTGTGTTTTTGAACACAGGCCAGCGATGCCATTAGTGGCGAGAATGTGGTGAAATACTGAAGGATCTTCCAGCGTAAACCATGAGTCAGACCACATGTTTCTGAACAGGTAGTGTGTTTCTGAGGTTGTTTTGGATGTTTGGTCTCCATGGAAAGTTTTCTTCTATTGAAACAACGAAGAAGCAGGAGGAGAGATGGACTCTGAGTCTCGGTTTACGTCCTGACCTGACCTCAGTCTCTGGGAGAGGTTTACTCAGCACTTCAGGGTTTAAATTACAGAGTGCATGATGAGATGGAAATCAGGAGACCCCCTGTAATAATAACTGACTGAACCGCTGTGTAAATCGAATCGCATTGTGTAATCAAGCTTTGATACGTAACGAAAAATTCCTTTTGGGTTGTCCCGCCAGTAATGTCAGCAGTACATTTACTCTCCAGTACTTCAGTGTCATTTGTGTGTGTTTTCATTTTACGCAACTTTATGTTTCTACTCAACAACATTTACCTGTCAGCCGTGGTTCCTTTTCAAATGAATATTTCACATAAATCTCCTCCAAACATCAGCATCTAGTTGTGTCAAAAAGATGTATTTTGGTAATTTTATGATGATAAATTGATGCCACATCAGAATGTCCTTAATGGGTGAAATTCTTCCACCAGCTGCGTCCTCTTTATTTCAAAGAAACTTGATTGATTTATTTGTTTTCTTCACAGCAAATTAAAAACACATGAACGGAGCTCCTTTATTCTGAGCAGTTTATAGTAAATCGTTTGTTCTCAATAGATGAATGAAGTGCCAGTGTGGCAAGGAAACACGTATAAACCCCCTTTTCAGAATATTACATATTATACAGTATCCGGCCTAAAGTATGTGGACGTTTACTTTTTGTCTGGGGCTGTTCAGTGAGGGAACATCTTAATATACAGTATACAATCATATTTTAGACAATAGTGTTTGTGTTCATCTCTGTTTCAACATGACAGACAAACATGCACAAAGCCAGCTCTGGATGGTTTTCCCAGTTTGGTGTGGAAGAACTTGACTGGTCTGCAGAAGAAATCAACACCTTTAGGATGAACTGGGAGCAGACTAGGAGCCAGACCAGATCACCCAACATCAGTGCTGGACCTCACTCATGCTCTTGTGTCTGAAGTGGAGCGAATCACTGCAGCTGGTTCAAACCAGGAGAGAGGAAGCAGATTAATGTCCATGGTTTTGGGATTGCATGCTCATTGTTTGTTTCATTAGTGTGTTATTCATGTGTTCACATGCGGTAGTGTAATCTAAACAATTTAACACTGAATTCGCAGGAATTTTCTGCAGAAGTGCAGTTAATCTGATTGTTCCTCAAGTTGTGACTCATAGAATAAAGTAAAATAAAAGTGATGTCACTGTTAAACAATCCCTGTGTTGTCTCTATAGTGTAAGAGCAGGCAGCGTACTGTCATGAGTAATGACGCTGACACTGACATAGTGAGTTGTGAGTGGTTAGAAATATCCTTTAATCTGTGTTGTGGGCTTGTTTTATGTATTTTCCAGAGGACGACTGCTGAGTCCGCATGTGATCTTTCCACGAACACTCACATTCACACCAAAGAGCTGCACAGCACAACACAGGCTGTATAACCAGGCTGTTAACCTCCTTGAGCCCCAATTTCTCCCTTTAAGGTTAAACAAAAACAAGCCCTTTAAGTTACAACTGGCTCTCTGCAGTGGTGGAGGAAGTAGTCACATCCTTTACTTCAGTGAAAGTACTAATACAACACTGTCAAAACGTCCTGCATTGAAAATGTTACTTCAGTATGTAGTATGTGTAAGTATAATCATGTACTTAAAGTACTCAGATGGACATGGTGTGTAGATCTCTACCAGCCTTCATGTTGAATTCTGTTGAAAATATTAAGTTCCCAAATCAGTTTCGTTGTCCTCAAACTCCACTGACGATATAAAATAGAGTATTTCACAGCTTGTAAACCATATTTTCGTTTTCCATTGTGTTACCAACACTTGTGCAGGTCCAGTAAACCTTCTCAGGGCCAGATTAATCTCCATCTAATGAACTCCTGGCTTCTGGGCTGTACTGTAGGTCGCTCCCAATAATGGCTGATAAAACCCACTGCCAGATCCAAACACGAAGCCACACAGTTTAAATAACGCTCTTTATTAAGGCTGCTGTCTGATGCCGTTTTGACTGCACAGGCAGATTTGTGTGTGTGTTTGTTGGGTGTTCTAATAACCTCATTCACACTGTTGTCAGTCATCTTTCAATTTCATCATCCAACATCTAATAAATTGAATTGTCTCAAATCAAAATACAACATATACTCAAACTTTAGCTATTTGTCCAGAACCGAGTCTATGAAGCCCAGACGCTGACGCATGACTGGAAACAAGAACGTTTCCTGTTCCTAAAAGTTAACATTTTGGAGATACAAGGTTTCACCTGACTGACACAATGTGAAGTTTAGCGTAATTGATCAGTTATACGTCAGTTTTACATTATCTGTTTCCTACTTAAGACCCTCAAAAATGTTTGGGGTAACAGATGTCTTATGATATAGTAACAACAAACAAATAAATAAGACCTAATACCATTTGTTTTGAAATAACCATGTGGTTGAAATATGCCAATTATCCAAAAGCCAAAAAAGGTAATCACAACCATTTGTTTACAGTATTATATAACAGTAACACATTTGGTTAAAACATGTCCATAATATCCATCCATGTTTGTCTAATTATCTAATAATAAGATAAATGAAGCGCCAGCTCAAATATTATTAATTCCAAAACTAAAATCAGCTCAGCAGCAGAGAAATGCAGACGGAGCGCACACACAGCCATCGCACTGCAGTCGGGCTAAAAGACAAGAATACAGACACCTGACCTCCGACCTCTCCTGCCGCAGTAACAAAGAGCTGCTAAAAGCTGCCGCAAGTGATAGTGTGAGGGCAGAGCTCTGACCCCGGCCTGTCAATCACTGTCAAAAATACAAAGACATTTCCTACAAACAGTCCTGAGGCTTCCAGCCCACCTGTCAATCACAGCCACACTAATCTTTCACGGTGCACGCGCTCGGTGTTTCTGCCGCCAGCAGCTGGTTTCAGGTGAACATTCTGTTGCTAGGAGCGACGGGATGTTGGATGTTGCTACTGACACGGTTCCATAGCAACAGGCATTGTTACATCAGTGAGTGCGTTTACAGGCGCACTATTATCCTGGTTATGATCCGGTTTTTATGCGTTGCACTCTTAAACCTGGATAGATAGACCTGGATAAGACCTCATTCCAGTTTTGAGAAACCTGGATATGCTAGCTGGAGTACTCCGACAGAAACCAGGATACACCTTATTCTGGTTTCTGAACATTCTTTGCTGTCATGTCCTGATCAAAACCTGTATTTATTGCTGTAAATAATGGAACTGCAGGTATCTCAGACACAAAACAACAAACTCTTCTTTCCAAATAACAGAACAATTTAGCAAGACATTTTCACCACTGCTGCACATTCATGAATCCCTCAGCGACATATCAAATGGGACTTTGCCTTCATTTCTCCAGCTTCAGCTGAGGGGAGGAGGGATCCCCTGTTAGAAAGGCCCATTCATTAAACAAGTAAATGTTTCCACTGACATCATGTCCGTTTTGGAAGCACAAAGTGTAAAGTTAGAGGATCTGCGGCCATCTCGTTTGATCAGCGTCACTTACCGCCTCAATGTGAAGCAGCTGTTGGCTCGTTGGCACGCTGTAGCCGGCCACCTTCGCCATACCTTTAATTTCAGCATAACAACACCTTTGTACAGGAGCCAAGGAGGCTCAGATTTAAGCATAATGAGCTCATTGCTCTTGCTGAGATGCCTGCTGGATGCACAGAGATCATAAATCATCACTGCAACTGGACTGTGTGATATACAGCTTGGATAAACAGATGATACTTATATGAAGTGAAACTTTACTGTATTATATATTGAACTCACACACACCGAAGGCCAAGTTCACAGGTCCCAGAGGAAGCACTTTGTACACTGTAAGTCAAGTTGCAACAAGCTGTGAAAACAAGACCTACAGCATCATCATTATTTGGAGTCATGTTTGTGTCCACCTGATGAATACATATATATATATATATATATATATATATTCATGAATAAGTCAAATATTCTCTCTCCTTTGAGCTCTGGTTTGGGCTTCACCAACTGCTGAGGGAAACATCTGGCTCTTTAGCTGCTAAATGCTCCCCTATGTTTCATGAATATGCCCCAAGGACACCTTCATTATTAAAACTAACTGTCGCTGTCATTTCCACTGGGAAAGAGGAAACGTTTCAGTTTGATTTACAGACTAAAACCTCTTGAAACAATGTCTTCTTACTGTCCAGCCCCACAATCCAAAAGCTTTGACTTGATAAAAACAATTCTCACATGTTGGCCTTGGTCACCTTCAGATATTCCCTTGAGGCCACAGCAAACAGATTTAAGAGCAACAGCAAGTTTGGTGTGAACTTTTTCTGCCCGGGGTTTCACCTCATCTGTTTGCTGGAGTTTGTTGAGGCAGCTTGAGATGAAGATCTGCAGACTTTACAGGGCTGAAACTGATACATGTTGTTATGGAGGAAAAAAACATCTATATTTTGATTTACAGTTTACAATGAGTAATTATAATATTCTCCTATGAAGACCTCCAGATGTGACCATCATTGAAACTAAACAGGTTATTGAATTAATAATACATTTTTCAGTAAATTTTTCTGATAATACTTACATACTTTTACTTAAGTACTTAATTAAGGTTTTGAATGCAGGACTTTTACTAGAGGGGTATTTTCAAAGTGTGGTATTAGTTTTTTCGGTTTACATTGTGTCTCTCCAAATTGGTGAAACAGCGCCCCCCTCGTTTGGTGTGTATTGGCTTTAGTGGTGAGATGTGGTATTGCACTCATTCAGTAGAGGAAATCATACCGAGCGTACCGAAGGGAAGCCAGGTGACATCCTTTGATTAAAAAAATAGTTAAAATATAGTACAACAATTAGCTGTGGTCACTGTAACGCCACATCGAAACTGTGATACTCTCTCTAGTTCTCTGGAAAACAACTGCTAGTTAAGTTAAGTCAGTCGCGTTTTGACACAGCACCAAACTGCACCAAGCTAGCGAGGATATCCTGAGAAAATAACGGTTAGCTAACGATATATGGATAAGGAGCAGTTCACCTCCATGAAGGAAGGAGAAAAAAAACACCGTGAGTCAAATACAAGTTATCTGTTGTGTCTCTGTTAGATCTGTGGCTGTTTTACTGATGTTTAAATGGCCCGCCGTGGCTACAGGCTGTCTGTTCACTTCCTGTTTAGCTAGCTAGCTAGCTAGCTAGATGTTGATGTCATGGAGATGCTCAAATGCTCTGTGTCTTGATTTTATGGAGGTGAAACTGCTGAAATGCACTGTGCTGTTCTAGTGTTGCTGCTGTCAACACAAACACAATCATTAATTTAATTGAATCACTTTGTAATTTTCCCAATTTTGTATTTGTGTTGTGTTGGATTTGAAGGTGCTCGTGGTGTGTGCTGCAGAAGCTCTGGTAGTTGGTGCTGATAATCCTGACAAAGGTCCTTTTAAGCTGAGGGAAACTTTTCTGATTTTTCACTGCTGCTTTTCTGAGTTGGAGCCACACTTCAGTTCATGTCTCCGCTACAGCTCGAGCTAAAAGGATTCAGACAACCACAGCAAAGCATTTCAAGGTCAATTTAACCCACTTAAAATTTTCTGCAATTGTCACTTCACCTAACCCTGTGAGTCGTGGTCAACCCCACCCGACTGGGCCTCCCTGCAGCATTAAAGCAAATAAATGACTTCTTGAATCAGAGTTAGAGTTGTAGGCCCACATATATACATACATGCATGTACATTTGGCTGAAGTCCTTGTTGCGTGGAGTGAAAGTTGTTTTTTTTCTGCCCGTTTTGGCCAATAAAAGTCACAAGTGCAGCGTGTAGCTAGTAAAACGGCATGCAGCCTCACAAATGTCACCCTGAGAGCGACGTTTATGAAAGGCCAGCAGGATGTTCACACATCGCCTACTTAAGCACTAATCGTTTCTGAAGGATGTTAATCACTCAAGCGGTCACAACTTTGTTTAGCCTTATGAAACTTAGTTGGAGTTTAAAAGTTTCAGAGCCAGTTTGCTGCTTCTTGTCTGTAAAGGTTGTAGGCTTCGGAGCACAACCCGACACAGCGACATTAATCTGGTGTCTTCATGAAATAGGTGGTGCTTGAGGCTCGCTGACGTAGTGACTAGGTGGAGGTGCAGGGCTAGGTGGCAAGCTGCTGTGGCTGGCGAGCTAACGGCTAAAATACTAGCTAGGTGTTTTTAATGCTAGTGTTCCCTTTAACATGATGCTTAAAACTGCAGTTCTCAGCCATTTTCTCTTCTGCATTTTAGTGCCATTATAGGAGCAAAAAAAGCTAACTTAATAGTAATTAATGAAAACATTTTTCTTCCATTGGCTCAGACATGTTCTTAATAATGCTGCCACTTGTGATATCTGCGCTTTCAGAAGTTTTTCTCTCACAAAGTTGCGTATACCACATCAGTGGGTCGATGAAACTGACTCTCCTGGTAAACACTAAACCACTTGAAGGCAACATATGAGTCAGTGGTTTGCCATGGGCTTCTGGGAAATGTAGGAATGAACTAAATTAAACATAAGAAGCCAAGACAGGTTGATTAAACATATTTACAAGCACTGCAGTACAAACATGTGCCGTCTGTCTCTATTTGTTCAAACCTGGCATGTTGTTATGTGTCTTTGTGTATGTGAGTGTGTGTTTGTGTGTTAGGTATCACACAGGTGTCCACATGGTGTTTGAGTCCATATCAACACGGGTCATGTGAGCCAGCACTGTGCCCCTCTGCTGACAGCTCACAGCCAGCGCTCCCACATGCTGCTGAGCCAACATGTTTAGCTGCTGTGTAAACAACAGCAGAGCACAATTTATTTCAACACGTCAACATGCTGAACTAATAAGTCCGAACATGTGTCCAGAAAGTCACGGCAGGTACAGGAACTGTGAAACAACGAGGGTCTGGAAGGATGTGGAGGGAATGTAATCCTCTAGGGTTATAATACAATAAAACTTTAAAATACCCTTTTGCACTTTGATGCACAGATTTGGAGTCAACAGCAATAAAAGCATCAATGATATCAATATAATCATAATGAGTGATGTTGGGCGAAGTAATGCTGACCAGGTAGATATTGCAGATAAGAAGTAAAGGACAACATTCACCTCAGCTTGTTATTACTCCAGGACGTTGGGGCGTAGCTAATATGATAATATAGACTTTTAAATTCATCCCTCTCACTCCATCTAAATGAATAGTGTTTTCTTATGTTTTGCTCTGTATTGTTTGTAGCATCTTGTCCTCCTCAGTGGGGGCCGGCTGTTCACCCTGTGACCTTTGCCTTCAGACGAGGTCGAACAACATATTGCACAAACTCATTTGTCTGGAGCACACCCCCGCCTTAGTTCCCATCACTGACACCAGTTTCTATTTGGGTCAACGGGGTGAATCTACTGTCTCAGTTACATGTTGGCGCAACGCTCCTCTTTGTTCTGATTTCGGCTCAGACGTTGGGTGAATGTTTGTTTCACGTTGTTTCAGCTGCAGCTTTAGTTTTTCAGTGGGATAAAAAGACAATAGGAGGCATCTGAACACGGCCCATCATCCTGGAGGAAGTGCAACATCTGGCATTTACTGCGACTCCTGCATCGCTCCAAATGACAATCCTATCCCACTGGTGTGAGAAGTGTCCAGCAGTCAAGGTTGTCAGAACAAAAGGCAGATTTGATATCTGCATGCAACCTCTCTTTAATCAGACTCTTTAATCATTTGGTCGTTATTTATAACTGACAGAGAGACAGACCCGGTCCCAGGTGTGTCCAGCAGGATAAACAAACACAAATACACAAGAAGAGCGCGTAAATATCGGAGAGTGTCACCAATCTGGACTTTCTTCGGAGATAATGTTGATGATGAAATGTTCTGCCAATAGTTTTTTTTTCTTTAAATTTGATGATTTTTGTGCCAAAAATGACAAATATTTGGTTTGGCAGATGTTGTCATGTCTCTTGACATTCATTTCGCGGTCTTCTTGACTGAAGCACCTGTTTGCTGTTTGGACGTGCAGTCTGTCAGATTGCTATAACTATTTATGCCGCTAATAATACTGATAACTGGTGTTGAACCTGGTGCGACCCACTGTTGTAACAGTGCGTGTCTTTTTACGTGGTGTTTACGTCTGTTTGTCTCTTGTATTTAGATGAAAATGTTGCAGATTATGTTTCGCAACTCAAAGGTTTTCCACTTCAATCAGTTGTGAAGCAGGACGGATAACAAGCTTGTATACATGCAAATACAGTTTGTCTGCTTGACTCAAGGATACAAATCAGAGAGTGAACAGGGAATGATTGTCCAATAGAGAACATGTATGTTTCTGTTTTTAAATCCCTGATTGCGAAGTACATCCTGTTTTGTATGTCCTTGCTTCAAGCTGTGCAGGCTGCTGCGGGTGCACATGTCAGGCTTTACAGTGCATCCGGAAAGTATTCACAGCGCTTCACTTTTTCCACATTTTGTTATGTTGCAGCCTTATACCAAAATGGATTAAATTCATTTTTTTCCTCAAAATTCTACACACAACACCCCATAATGACAACGTGAAAAAAGTTTGAGATTTTTGCAAATTTATTAAAAATAAAAAACCTGAGAAATCACATGTACATAAGTATTCACAGCCTTTGCTCAATACTTTGTTGATGCACCTTTGGCAGCAATTACAGCCTCAAGTCTTTTTGAATATGATGCCACAAGCTTGGCACACCTATCTTTGGGCAGTTTCACCCATTCCTCTTTGCAGCACCTCTCAAGCTCCATCAGGTTGGATGGGAAGCGTCGGTGCACAACCATTTTCAGATCTCTCCAGAGATGTTCAATCGGATTCAAGTCTGGGCTCTGGCTGGGCCACTCAAGGACATTCACAGAGTTGTCCTGAAGCCACTCCTTTGATATCTTGGCTGTGTGCTTAGGGTCGTTGTCCTGCTGAAAGATAAACCGTCGCCCCAGTCTGAGGTCAAGAGCGCTCTGGAGCAGGTTTTCATCCAGGATGTCTCTGTACTTTGCTGCATTCATCTTTCCCTCTATCCTGACTAGTCTCCCAGTTCCTGCCGCTGAAAAACATCCCCACAGCATGATGCTGCCACCACCATGCTTCACTGTAGGGATGGTATTGGCCTGGTGATGAGCGGTGCCTGGTTTCCTCCAAACGTGACGCCTGGCATTCACACCAAAGAGTTCAATCTTTGTCTCATCAGACCAGAGAATTTTGTTTCTCATGGTCTGAGAGTCCTTCAGGTGCCTTTTGGCAAACTCCAGGCGGGCTGCTATGTGCCTTTTACTAAGGAGTGGCTTCCGTCTGGCCACTCTACCATACAGGCCTGATTGGTGGATTGCTGCAGAGATGGTTGTCCTTCTGGAAGGTTCTCCTCTCTCCACAGAGGAACTCTGGAGCTCTGACAGAGTGACCGTCGGGTTCTTGGTCACCTCCCTGACTAAGGCCCTTCTCCCCCGATTACTCAGTTTAGATGGCCGGCCAGCTCTAGGAAGAGTCCTGGTGGTTCCGAACTTCTTCCACTTACGGATGATGGAGGCCACTGTGCTCATTGGGACCTTCAAAGCAGCAGAAATTTTTCTGTAACCTTCCCCAGATTTGTGCCTCGAGACAATCCTGTCTCGGAGGTCTACAGACAATTCCTTTGACTTCGTGCTTGGTTTGTGCTCTGACATGCACTGTCAACTGTGGGACCTTATATAGACAGGTGTGTGCCTTTCCAAATCATGTCCAATCAACTGAATTTACCACAGGTGGACTCCAATTAAGCTGCAGAAACATCTCAAGGATGATCAGTGGAAACAGGATGCACCTGAGCTCAATTTTGAGCTTCATGGCAAAGGCTGTGAATACTTATGTACATGTGATTTCTTAGTTTTTTATTTTTAATAAATTTGCAAAAAATTCAAAAAAACTTTTTTCACATTGTCATTATGGGGTGTTGTGTGTAGAATTTTGAGGAAAAAAATTAATTTAATCCATTTTGGAATAAGGGTGTAACATAACAAAATGTGGAAAAAGTGAAGCGCCGTGAATACTTTCCGGATGCACTGTATGTGCTACGTGTGTTAGTTGTAGCTGCCTTTAATATTATATTGTACATTGTGTTGTTTCTCCACCTTTTCTGGACACTTTTGCATGTCCTAAAGTTCTGTTGTTACTCAGCAGTTGAGGATTTTTGTTGTTGTGATGTGAAATTGACCGTGGCACACTTTAGTTAATATATTTCCTGTATTTTATAACTCAAAAATATATCAAATGCATACAAATATAAAAGTTTCTGAAGAAAAGTGTGTGTTTGCTACCAAAAGTTACTCGTTTAGTGCTAATTACTTCCTAAGGTGTTGCTTAGGAGTTTTAAAATCACAAAACCTAAACAGTCATTTCTGAAGAAGTTGAGTTAAAGTTTAAACTGTGAGGAGCTGTTTGATGCTTGAATAAAGTTTCTAGCAGTATGTTGCAGCAGGTTCGGACATATCGCCAAAAAAAACATTTGGCCTGGTACTAAAAGTACCAGCCACTTATTTTGTTTCGGGCTTCACCCAACAATTATTCTCATTAGAGATTCAAATTTGATTGATCATGATGAAACTGTTCAGTTTACAATGTCATGAAACAGAGAAAAACTGCAAATCTTTATATTTAAGAAGCTCGGATGAGAGAATATTGACGCATGACTTAAACAATGCAATAATCAAAGGAATTAAAAGATGGAGATTTATTAGTTTTGTTAATTGTTTCAGCGCTAGTTGTGTTATCCATGCAGCACCATAACTGTAGGGGCCTAATTATTACCATTAATGAGGATTGTTCTTTTGAAATGAAGTAAAGCAGAAGGCCTCGGCGGGTCCACGATGCAGCTGGAGTCTCAGGAGGTTGCGAGGTGCTGCCCCCCGTCAGACGGTCGCTCTGGACTCCGTCAGCTCCCTCTGCAGGGACTCAGCAGCCGGCCCCTCCCGGGAGGTCGGCTGTTTGCTCTTGGCAGCGAGTTCAGGAGAGGAAATGGGGATGATAGAGAAGCCACTCTGTTGTTGTTTTCTCTCACACTATGCATGGCAACTAAACGTACACAAGGCGCTGAGAGTGGGCCCCCGGGCCTGAGAATACAACGCAATAAAACTCTTTTAGTATTCCAGCATCGAAACTTTAGATTCTGTCGGTCACTGCAGAACACAGCCGATACGGGCCAGCACATCCTGATCGCCTGAGGTAATATCTACCAGCTCACTGGACGGAGCTGTAGCTTTGTCACCAGTGAGCCTGAATCATCACTAATAGCCCGCGAACGGTAGAAAAGAAGCTCATTAATCACCTAAATAGCTCCTCAGAAAGACTGTGATGACACACAAGAGCAGAGAGGTGGTGATCAGGCAGCAGTGTAAGTGAAAACAGAGTCTAGAACCTGGAAACAGAAGAGAAAAGAATAGATTTCCTTTCATTGCAGTCGGACAGATATAAATCAGATATAAGAGACGATAACTCATACAGAGCCGGTCTACATCGAACTCTTGATAATGTGAAGATATTGCACATTTGCAGTGGCCCTCCGTACAAGTAGTGCAGTTCAGGATGTTCTCATGCAAAGTGCAGTTGGATTGTAGACGTCTGTGCTGTGCTGTAAGTGTTGCAGTGCCGACAGCCTCACAGCTCCCAGACTGTCGGTGTCAGTGCTCGGCTCTCGTATGGGTCGAGAGGGCAGCGGGTCCAGTAGACGAGGTCCAGGGTGGGATACAGTACGCTGGCACACTCCGCGGTAGAAGGACACTGCTGCGGTGGTGCTGGTAGTCCAGGAGAGACCTTCAGTGGTGACCCAGGAACCTGAAGGTAGGCAGTCCCCGTTGATGTACAGTGGATCAGGGTCTGAGACGGTGATCTAACAGAATCTACGAGCTGCTCCAAACCGCTGAAAGTGAGCCGCAGCTCTGCAGTGGCTGCAGGCTGAGACAGCGACTTGGACCGAAACCAAGAACATCTGCTGAGTGATGTAACGCCTCCTCCACACGCCGACCGTGACTTTTCAGACCTGAACCACATCAGTGTTGCAGGTCTGACCCAGAGTGGCCTCCCACCACTGACCCACTTCTCACGGCGAGCACATGACTTTTATAGTCTGTGACTCTGGGAACCAGCAGGACTGACATGACTCTGCTTTTCTCTGTTTGAACCCAGAGTACTAAAACCTAAGGATTTTCCAAGTGCTGGGATATTTGGGAAACATTTGGCTGAATCTTTGGCGTGACTTTTCTTTCTTGTTATGCCTTTAGTCTTCCACTCGTGATCTCCTCCTTCTTCAGTCTTGATTCATAAACGTCCAGCGTCCAGGTTTCTGAAGAGGGACAGGACTAGAACATATGTGCCATCTGTCCCAGATTGAGTCTACGTCTCAGTAAATCTTAGAAAGGCGGACTTTACTCCTCCCCAGGTTCTTACAGAGTCTGGAGGAACCGTAGCTGGCGGAGATCAAATAGAGCTCAAAGGAGAGAGAATATTAAAATAACGATAATGTGTCTGTAGGATGTGAAGGTCAGCTTGTTCTGTTGTATAAATACATAATGAAGATTGATCTCCCCGTCAGATCAGACCCGTGCTGCTCACACTTTGTGATATCCAGGTTTTCCAGGAGCCAGCTGCCAGTGGCCGTGAAGTCAGAGAGGGCTGTGAGCCAAGTGTGTTTTTTATTTTATTTTGGAGGGGTGATTCACTAATGATCTTTGGGCTCAGGAGGGTGTTTTCCACTGCTCACTAATCAGAGGGGAAATGGCTCTCTCAGTCAGTCATCGTCAGCGCGTCTGTGTCTCGGCTGTTTTTCAGTCCGTTTGCAGAGGCAGCAGCAGGAGGACAGGCGACCTCTGACCCTGAACCTTTTCTCTCACCATATAATCAACATTTTTCAAACTAAATCTCCAAACATTCTGTGGTTGCAGCCTCTCGAGTGTGAGGATCTGAGTTTTAAATCATTGCAAACGGAGTATCTTTGGGTTTTGGACGTCAGTTATTTGATTAGTTGAAATTGAACTGATGTGCAGTGCGAGATGTAACGTCTTTATGGTTCACCCTCTGGGGAACAGGAACATCTGTACCAAAGTCCATTATACATTTAATAGTTTTTGAGATATTCAGTCAATATTTCCCATCCTCAGATGGTGAAACACACATTACCTAATTTAATGCCGCCGTGAATCACTCTGTTTGTGAAACTTATTCGTATTGACCTTTATGTTTAGTGGGTGACACAACATGAACCAACTCTCCAGCAGGAGCAGTCGATCTGCCAGTTTCTCTTCATGGAGAGTAAAACTTTTGACTGAAAAAAGCTTTTTATGGGGAAGTAAAACGGGCAGTGTTTACCTGCAGTTTGTCACGTCCATTTACAGTCTCACAGTCTCGGTGTTGTGACCACGCAGGAATGTGAGACGTCTGTCGGCCCTCCCTCAGATTATGACGGGGGCCGTAAATGATAATGGACAAAATACACGGCCATTAAATGCTCCCTGTTTGTTTAATATTAACATTTATTAGAGCTGCTGTATAATCCTATATGAGCTGTAAACTAAAACTCATAAACACAACTGCAGGAAGAGGAGCCAGCTGTTTACCTCCACTACCCCGAAACCTGGACGAGCTTTCTGCTCCCGAGCGCTTGTTGTTTCTATTAAAAATCCAGCTCACCGACTGTAATGACGTGAGGACAATGTCAAATATACCAGGAGTCAAATACTTCACCTCTGAACCTGAGTCAGGTTGGTCTCTGCGAGGCGGCTGGATTCTTCAGGACAAACATTTCCTTCAGAGAGAGGAGAGGAGCGTCACATGTGGTGATCGTTAGAGGATCTTTGATTCCCGGGGTGGAAAATCCTGTTTATCATAAAGTGAAAGTCAAAATCTGGAGGGAGCAGTGACATTTTGTCCTTAATAGAATCACATGTTGAATAACTGATGTCATCGGCACGTTCATGTGTTTCTGCGTGATGTCATGAATCATTTTTGATGCCCCAGTTTAGTTGTGTTGGTCGTGATAAAGATGATGATGATGAGGGTCGCTGACTGTACTGTCATACAGGTGTCTGTTTTGAAGATGCGATGTAAAG
This sequence comes from Enoplosus armatus, assembly GCF_043641665.1. Classification (NCBI taxonomy): domain Eukaryota; kingdom Metazoa; phylum Chordata; class Actinopteri; order Centrarchiformes; family Enoplosidae; genus Enoplosus; species Enoplosus armatus. The sequence goes on along the minus strand of NC_092198.1, from coordinate 1,848,667 downwards.
AGTCTTTCAGCTCTGTCTCACGTGTTGAACACCAGTGAAGACACATGCACAGTCCAGCAGACGCCGTCTTCCTGCTGCTATCAAAACGAGAGTGAATCTGTGTGTCTGTGATGAAGCCAGAGCTTAATGAAGTCCATCGTCTTCCTCTCAGACTGAAGACAGAGTCGGACTCCTGCCGTTCGCTCTGATGCCACATGTCCTCGGGCACAATGTCAGACATATTAGTTTGGGCGGCTGCACACCTGGTTTCGCTTCAGTCCTCTCAATATTCCAGTGACAACTCTAATTTAAATAGATTACGTCTGTTACTTTCAGGAACTCATGAAGTCGATCCTGAAGGACATCGAATTAAAATTTCCCTTTCGTACTTTGCAGTTTGGTTTTCATCGTTGAAAGATCAAAACTTCAGGAGTTATTCATATTGTGGGCAGTGATCTTTACAATCATCCTTTTTTTTGTTGTGTCTTGTTTTAACATGAAACACTGACACAGATGTTTTCCAGACGTTGCTCCTCTGTGAGACCTGTTTCAGGATGACATCTTACATCTTTCAGGCAGTGATCAGGCTCAGCTGAGGTTCCTGATCAGCTCGTCTCACCTTCTGCAAACTTAATAAACCAAATGACCTTAATAATTAAAGATCACGAACTTAACTGGTGAACAAACCAACCTTGACATTGTGACTTTGACATGTTGTACTGCATTAGATTGTACAGCGCTCCTAATGTTTGAAGACTTTCAAGACACAAATGTTAGTTGAAGGCAGTTGAGCTTCAGAACTTCATATAAAAATATGCTAAAGTGAAATACGAGGAAGGAGGAAACAGTTTGTTGGGGACTATTTTCAGCGGCGGATGAATCCACATGTGGAGCTCTGGTGAGTATTTGGGGCAGCAGGACGGTGTGTGTGTCCAGATAAACGACGGTGTGTGTGTTCATGGTGATGGAGGAAACACCAGCGAGGCTCACTGGTGTGTTGCGTACATCAGTGCTGCTCTCCACTGTGTATATCAGAAAAAAGAGGAGCAGCCAGCCTGCAAACATGAAAACAGATGAAACACAGGGACATGAGACAAAGAGCCTTAAATACGTTTGATTTGTTCACTGCGACGACCATCAGCGTTGTTTCAAACACACAAATTCAGCTCGTCGGCGTCTTCGCAGCCAAATCGCTCTGAAAATCTGCTGCGTCATCATTCAGTGTGTCACGTACGAACGCCTCGGCCAGAAAGTGAAGTTGACTGGAAATGATGCTCCGCTATCAGATTGGAGGAGTTTATGGTTTTGCTTGAAAATAAATCTCAATATTGAGCTGAACTTTTAAATTTCCTCCGGAGATCTTCTGGCTTTTCTTTGGACGAGCTGCGGCTGCTGAGTCGGCTCATTTAGTGAAAGTTCATTAACGATTATCAGCCGTCAGGACGCCAGGAGACGTTTGCTTTGGGTCGGGCCTCAGGCGGTCGTTTTACACTGACGGATCAGCAGAGAGTCCCAAATCCACAACACCAGGAGACTCCAACTGATCGTCATGTTTTATTGGAAAATGATCGTTCAGTCCACTTCAACAGATTCTCACCGGTTGAGTTTAAAATCACTGATTTGGGCCATAAAACGTAAATTCTTGGAGCTGAGTGGCTCCAGTTGTTGACGTATTGGAGTGTGTGCTGGCACTGGATAACGTCTAATCAACACAGTTTATAAAAAGTATAGTATTCGTGCGCGACCTTTAACCCTTTCAGGTATAACAGATATCTTTTATCTAATTGATTAAAGTGGCTTCGCAAAGTCATCATCGTGATGTCAGAGTCAGATGTGAACCTGATGGACCTGAACGTGGTTTGCCATGTGATGCCTTGCTCCCCGGCTCCACAGGGAGCCCTCCTGAGACCTGATGTTCATCTGTAGAGTCACTTCGCTTCACTTCATGATGACTTTTCATGATGTTCCAGTGACACCACATGCAGAGTCAGCATCTGTTTGAGAGCTGTGGGCTGCTGCCACACCAGATCTAGGTCCAGATCCAGATCCAGATCTTTGTATATTTTCCGTGGCAATAAGTTGTGCAGCTAAATGTTGTACCGGTAGATCTGATTGTGCTTCATATTGTTGTGAATATTGCAGTTTTTGTGCTTCCTTTAGCTGCTGCGAGTCTTTATTGATCACACTTCTTTTATCCTAAGAAACTTCTTGAAGTGTTGAGTCGAGGACCCCCCCCCCCATCTTGACCTGTTTTGACTTAATGCAGATTACGTTTTACAGTTTGAAGGAGTCACTTATCTCTGTAATGTTCTGACATGTCAGCTGATGTGATCTCATCCACGATATTATGTCTTCATCTGCATAGAAACGTCTGTGGTCTTTTTCTGTTGGCATATACAACCATACAAAAGCCGATAAGAGAAACAGATGTGACCACAGATGTGCAACCGCAGTCTGAAGTCATTTAGAAGACATGTCGTTCATATAGTTTGTCCACCATAGTTTTTATTCACTACTGATCACAGGGTCAGTTGGAGACGTGGGGGGCGCCTCGCTAAAACAAGCTCGGACTCTTTCCAGGGCAGACTGAGACAACGTGACGTCCTCTCGTCACACTGCTGATCTGCAGAGACCCGGAAGTTTTTAATTGTATCGCAGCGGAAACAAGGTGTGAACACAGCGCTGACATATTATCACCTAATCAATAAGTCCGACGTTGGCTCTCCTGAGGGAAACATCTGGGCTCCACCATGTTCACAGCTCGTCTCTGACTGCAGCAGGTCGTCTACGGCGGCTTCGACAGCTAGCTGCATTCAAACCGAACCAAAACAAACAAAAAGCTCCGTAGAAATATGGATTAGTGAGCTTTAACTTTGATTAGAGCTGCAGTTGGCCGGCGTCGTTAGCACACGTTAGCATTCTGTATGTTAATATGCTGACAGTTATTTTCCCCCGTTTTTTAACTGTTAACATGCTAACGTGGAATATGTCAGCATGTAATTAAGCATACAGTTTGAATGCATGTTAGTAGAGCATGCTAATATTTAGCATTAGTGAGGCGGTCTCACTCACGCTGAGCTGCAGGTGTCGATTTTAACCCTTCAAACAGCCAATGAGATCAGCTCTGCCTCCGACAAACACCATCAAACTGCAGCCCGATCTCCGACAGCACGGATCCCACTGAGGCAAACTGACTCTGGCTCAGCGTGTGAACGGTGGCGGCTGGTGTGCGACGCCTCAAACTGAGCAAACCAACGCTGCTCCAGACTTTCCATGAGGTCACCTCTGGCCAGCCAGCCTCTCTGAGTTTATAGTTCTGCTTAGAGGATGAGTTTTTATTGCACTTAACAGCGACATATAAACGCCGGCCTGCTGTAGCTGAGAGCTGCTCACAACATGACCCCCCCCCCCGAACGCAGGGAGGGGTCATTAAACAAATCTGGATTGATTGTATAAAAACTTGACGTGTTCCAGATGATTTGGGCTCCTGTGCAGCTGAAAACAGCTCCATCAATCCAACGAAGCGTCGCTCCAAACACTTTGATTATTTTCACCAAAAGTGAGAAGAAGGCACGCGAGCTCAGACCTGCGGCCCCCGAAAACTCTAAATACAGCAACTACGTACTCCAGGACTGTACTTAAGTACAACTTTGAGGTACTTTGCTTGAGTATTTCCATCTCTATGCAGCTTTATTCAACGACATATTGTTCTTTTCACTCCGCTATGTTTATAACTTCAGTTATTTTGCAGATTCAGAATATTAATCAATAATAAATGATGATATATTATTAAGTCATTTAAATTAGCTCCATCTATACCAGCTGCAACATTGAAGTGATGCACACTTGATGTAATGCATCAATAATTATAATCCAGTAATGAAATATATATGATTCTGAAATGGGTCATTCTGCGTGAGTACTTTTACTTTAAGTATATTTTGATGCTACTTTTGTACTTTTACTGTGTTTTGACACTGTAGTACTGCTACTTTTCCTTAAGTAAAAGATCTGAGTACTTCTTGTAAGACCGAGAGTAGTTCTCTCTGCTCGTTACTTTAGAGCTGACACAGTTACTTTGATTAATCGATCAGCTCAGTTGATCGACAAAGAAACCAGCAACTGTTTTGATAATTGATTCATGGTTTCAGTCTCCAGCTTCTCCGATGAGAAGATTTGCTTCTTTTCTGAATGTATTCAGATATCATAATATTTTGGGTCTGTTGGTCATTCTGAAGGAGTGCTGGGAAGTTGTGGTAGACTTGTTTCTCAGTTTTCATGAACTGTTGGTTACAGGCCGAGTCTTCAACAACAACCTGCACAGCTGCATCAGTCCTGTCAACACTTCATTAACTGGGGGGGGAAACTTTCACACCCCGATACTCAGACTGACCGTCTGCTAATCAGAAGAGTGGTATCGTTCTTGAACGTAGCTTCACTTCGTGGTGCTGCTTGTCCGTTCCTTTGGTCCTCGTAGTGTCTTTAATCAGATCCCCAGTCAGCAGGATGGGGGGGGGGGGGATGTGCGTGCAGTTTACGGTTTATTTCTAATGACCTTCAGTCAGCAGTTATGTCCCGAAACATTTCATCATGCTCAGATATGTTTTGAATTTTGCCACCATCAGAGATGGTATCTTGCTCTGACTAAGGTCCAGGGAGGAACTTCAAAGCCGTTGATAAGTTGGACCCCCGGAGGGGACCAGGCTGTTCCGCCCTCCTCATCCCGGTCCAATTAGACTGCAGGAGGTTTTGGATTAAAACCACCAGATACTACATTTTCTGCAGCGCTTGTTTTTCTTCTTGCAGGTTGTGCAGCGTGCTGCGGCCGCTGCTCTGTGTCTTCAGTCTGTGGAAAATATGTAAAAGCTGTTGTTTAGTCTTGAAACAACAAACCCTCTCACCAGCTATCATCCTCCAGGAAACTGCCGGGCCTTCACACACTGTTAAACTAACGATTACTTTTATTATTGATGTCTCTGCAGATTCTTTTCTGGATTAATGAAACGTCAGAAATCATCATCTCATATTTGAGAAGCTGGAACCAGCAGAAAAATATCAAAATAGTTGCAGATTGATTGTGTTTTGATCACCTGAACTATTAATCGGCTAGAAATCAGTAAGAGGATTGTCTGAGGCGCTGAACCAGTAAAGAAAAAGGAATGTGTCAAACAGTGCAGACGTGGTGCTGAGGCCAGCTGGTGTTTCTGATAATGGGATCGCTGTGACTGGTAGCTACAGATGAGTCACACTCGAGTAGAGATGAACTCATCTGAGCAGCCGAGCGATGGTGGTGATGATGATGATGGCGATGACGAGGTGTTTCCATGGTGGGGATGTGATGTTTACAGCTTATAGATGATTAGTGCGTCTCACTCACACAGTGCTCGGCGATTAAGCTTTATGTTTGTGGCCGTGATTCAGGGGGAAAATATCTGGAGAGAAAAGAGCAGCGAGCGATCGGCCGGTGAAGTTAGCTGACTCTCAGTTCAGGCTCGTAAAAAAAATGTGAGCATTCAAAGAGCACTTTAAGACTCTTTCCCCAGTTTCCTGACTGCCCTATTTATGCCTGCCTGTCCAAGTTTCCACTCCAGGACGGAGGTCTTTCCCTCAGAGACAGAACACAGATGAGCGCTGAACTTTCACTCCTCCGCGGTCCGCCTGTGCCCGTTAAAGCCTCCTGTCATCACTCATTTAGAAGAAGAGGAGCTGCCCAGGTTCCACTGTAGTCTGACCAAGTCTGTGCTCCCCCCACGGGCCCCTGTAGCTGACCAGAGTACCTCTTATTCAGCCACCCTAGTAAATGTAAGCGAGTTGGTCCGCCCAAGAACCATTCTAGTCCATGTGCCCCTGAAGTCAACCTTTAGTCAGCTAGAGGATCTAGTTTTAAGTGCTGCTCTAGTCAGACTAGAGTGCCCTTCTAGTTTGTCCACGTGTCCTCAAATGCCCCTATAGTCAGCCCAAGTGTCCTCCCACCGCCCATCCAGTCAGTCAAAGTGCCCTTCTAGTTAGTGCCCCCCAACTTGGTCCACGTTCTGTTGTATTCTCTCAGGTCCCCTTCTAATTGCCCCGCAGGGCACAAAAACCACACAGGTGTAAATTTTCAGTAGTTTTATTGAAAAATGCCTCTTCTGTTTTCAGAAATAAATAAGAAAATAAGGCTGTGGAATTCACAATCTGCAGTTCAAACATGAAGCAGCAATCCCATTTCCATAGTCTTGCACGCAGGTTTCGACTGCATCGATACTGAGAAAATGACAAGAATGACGACAACAACAACTATATTCTGGTTAAAACAAAATGAAATGTAACAAAAAAACATGTACTAAATATACACCACAGACATGCAATTCCACGTTTGTTAACATTAGCTGTGACGGAATAAAGAAACTGATAAATATTAAGTCTAGAGATACAAAATGAAAGCTGTGTTTAACTGCCATAATGAAACTGAACCTCCTTAGAAGACAACGCTGAATGAGAAGGATTATATGGAACGTAGTGGATGAAGATGACGCTGTGAACAAACATTTTCTGTCTTTTTCTTTAGCTTTGTTACAATGAGTGCACTGTTCAACACTGCTAGTTAATACAAACTCGATGCAAATATGTTACAAGCAAAATACACGAGTGGAAAAACAAGCTCACAGGTTGTTGTTGTTTGTTTCTTTTCTTCCATTTGTTTTAAACAGTCGCCCCCAAACTCCCTCCCTCCCTCCGTCCAAACCTTCACCTGCCACAAAAATGAATATTCACATACGTTTTAAGGCATTTAAAGGTGTTTTCCAATAAAGTCGAGGTGTCAAACCCCGTCTTTTTTTTTGTTTTTTTTGTGAATAATGTGCATAGATCCAACAACAAACACAGGTTGAACAAGAAAAAAAAAAAAAAGAAACAGAACATGGCTTGTCTTATGATGTTGGCCTTTTGGAGGCCTTTCTTGATAGTGATCTCTTTCGACGCTGGTTTTGCAACAGCTCATCCTCCTCGGGGACGGGGACTACTTGGGTGTCGGGTTCAGGTGGGTATTGGCCTGCTCGGAGATAGCGTTTGGGCCAATTGAGCATAAGTTGACAAATTCTCTCAGTTTGTCTCAGCATGCACAGAAACACGTAGTTTTTCTAAGTGACTGCAAGCTAAAGCACTGACACAGGTTAGCGCACAGCAGGGGCGTGTCCACGGTGTGTTTGGGGACGCTTGGAGTTCCTGATGTGGCACGGCAGCTGTTACAGTACAAGTTATTATTATTATTATTATTATTATTATTATCTGCTAAAACAGGAAGCCGTGATATTGGTGGACTGGAGCTACAGACCGAGTAACTAACAAAGCTAACAACATTAGCTTGCACTGCATTGCCTGCACTCAATTAGTGCATGTGTACCAGCATGCTGCTGCAGCGACTGTGTTGATAATCGATTACTTCTATGAATCATTTTTTAATGTTTAACTCTTGTTGCAGCTTCTCAGCTTGAAGGATTTGCTGCTATTCTTTTTTTAAATTTTTTTTACATTGTTTAGACCAAACGATGAATCGGTTAATTGTTCCAATATCAGCAGATGGAATGATAATGGAAATAATAATTAGGCTACAACTGTTATTTTAACATGTGAGGTACTTAATATTTCATGAATCATGCAGTGGGTTCATCTTGTCAGGTTGTGGAAGCTGTTCTGTGATTACAGATCTTTGGGTTTCAGTTAATGACTGAAAGTTCAATGAATAAGATTTTAATAAGGGATTCTGATAATGGTACAGCACCTTTACCTTAATATAAATGATCTTTGCCTGATATAACGCGACTTTATGATTCAAACCTTTTATCATATGTTAGTTAGCCTAACAGTCTATTATACGTCTCTTGTCACTTGTTAGTCTCCCACAGATCAGCTGACTTTGGTTGTAGCCCACCGACTGAACTCAGTGAAACTAACTGGAGGCGACGTAGCAGTAGCTGCTGCAACACGCGGCAGGTTAATATGAAATCTTAAAGTTATACAGTACTTTGATTTCAGCTAATTAACCAATCAGCTGTCAGATTTGGTGGGATGGAGGGGGGGGGGTCACCCAAGGCTTCCTTGAACACGCCCCTGATAAACATTTCAGTGCTTTTCACAGATGTTAGACGTTCAGGTGTTAGCAGAATTATCATCGCTGTAATTTCTCCACGACTCTTTACAAAATAAAACGACAACATTTCAGCCTGGAGAAACTTCTCTGGGTACAGAACAGCTGCTTTGGGGAGTCGGATGAAAATAAAAACAGGACAAGCTTATTATCTGCTTTTGTACATTGAAGTGACAAATCTAAACGGGGGGGGGTCACATGTGCAGGAGTGATTCAGTCTGGCCCTGAGCAGTTTAAAACAGCTACAAACACATGGGCAGGAAAATTAAACAATTAAAAAAGAGGCGTTTTTGTTGGCATTCAGCAAGCTGCAGGTTGTTGTTTGCAAGGCACAAGCTTTAAAAAGTACAGATGTTAAAAACTAAATTTAGTGGACTCGATTCAAACATCATTTACAAGGCACAAATTAGTTTATTTACATGTCACCTCGAGAGAAATGCTGTTAACAGAGTTGTTGCTGCTGCTGCTGGTGATGCTGTGGTAGTTTCTCTGTTACAAATCCACCTTTGTTAGTATTTGTTTGGGATGTTTGTTGTTGTTGTTGTTTGGTGCATGCTCCTCCACTGAACACAACGTTTCTTTGTTTGGTCTTTGGCTTCAAGATGCAAACAGGCCACTAAACAGGTCGGTGCCATCACCGCTGCTGCTGGTTTTGTTCTACTGGCTGTGAGTCGATGTTAGTACTGGTTTCCCTCTTTGTTGTTGTTGTTGTTCAGCAAAGTTTGTTAATGGTTTCCTTTTGGCGGTTATCCCTTTAAACAGCTCTAGAGCATGTGAGCAAGTGTTTCAGTTACAGGACTTTGAGTTTTGTTTTTTCAGGAAGTCAGTGAAAGCAGCACAGGCGGCATAGAAAGTCTACTATGGTGAACCTGAAACAGGCCAAAGAGGACAGAAGGTGTCAGTTTGGTCAAAGCAGAAGAGTAAACAACTTCAAAGTTTCTCTAATGATTAGTGACTACACGTTTCATAGATTCCACACATGCATTAATCCTCACTGAAAAGCACTCCAACAGTTTGGGAAACCCTTGTTTTGCCGTCTTGAGGCCCCAAAACACTGTGGGATCGTCCATGGTACGCATCCACTTTTATAAATCAAATAAATCTTCTATTTACTACACGTTCATCTATCAATACATATTGACTAAGAGTCTGGCGACCCCTCTCACACACTGTGGCAGCACTGAACCAGCGAGATCTTAGTTTCCGACAGTGTATGAGACTTTCTCTGTACTGGACCCATATTGTCATTTGACTCAGTGGGAGACAGAAAATAAGTGTATCTCTCAAAATGTTGGAGTGTTTCTTTACAGCTTTCCGTTTGAAGAATTAAAAACCCACCAGATGATTATTAGCAACGTTTAGCAGCTAACACCAGGCTAACGCAGCCTGTGCAGTTCTTCCTACGTACCTCCGTATGCTTGCCCGTTGTAAGGAATACCGACACACTGAGAAGAGTCACAGTATCCAGGAGGTCCAGGAGGCCCGCGGACTCCGGCGTATCCTGGACGTCCGGGGGGACCGCGAGGTCCGGCAGAGCCTGAAGGTCCTGTAGGTCCTGTCCTGCTTTCTCCTGGTGGACCTGCATTTAGGTCAGTGACACATCACAAGGACGAACCGGAGGAGATATAGCAGAGTTTCATTAACTCAGAGCTGAGTGTGTGTGTTAGAGCGTTTTGAGTGTTTTAAGATTGCATATTCTTGGCTAAAAAGAAAAAGGAGATTCTGTAAACTTGACACATCTGTATTTCACTAGAGCTGAATCGATTCATCAGTCAGTCGACAATGATCAAGAGAAAATGAGTCCGCTACTATTTGGATAATGGATGAATTACTTAAAGCATTTTCAAAGCAAACAGGCCAAACATTTGCTTTCATGTGAAATACTTGAGTAAGAGGAAGTTTGGAGACGGCACGATCCATCATGATGCAGAAAGACTGTTGACATTTTATCGGGTTTGCTTTTTGAAAACGTTGATTGTCAGAAACATTGAGGCTCGAAGAGAATCTCTTCCATGTGGCTGTGTGTTTTTTATCAGTCCAACAATAGAAAACTGTTCTGAATAATTCAGAGAGAATCCCAGTTTTATTATATTCTTGTAAAACTGCCCAAAGTAAAACCCCCGGTGGTGTTTCGTGATCTCTGGACCAAACCAGATCATTATGGTTTAGTGTCATCGAGCTCAAATTCCAGCTGGAAACATAATACATCTTTTTAAAACGCCTTGCGACTGCTGCTGACAGTCTCGGGCACAACATTTGGAACATAGAAATAAAAGAAACTAAACTATGAGAGGAAAAAAAAAAGGAAAGGCAGGATCTGCTGCTCCCCCCCCCCCCGCGTTATGTCTAGACACGGACAAAGCCGGCTTGGAAAGTTTCCCTGGCGGTCCGTCTCCTCCTCTCCGTCCTCGGCATGTGTTGTGAATGAACCTCTTCCTCCATGACTCACTGCCGTCCACTTCCTCCTTCTCCGAGAGCGCTCCCTCTCTCCTCTCTGCTCCCACAGTTTCCACAACTTGACCTTGTTTGCTTCAGGAAACTTTTCTCCTCTGACAGACCGGACTGCCCCAGCGTTGTGAGACTGTAGTCTGGGTGCTGGATTACAGGGGGGGCTGGATGGGTGTGTGATTAGTGGAGCTGCTCTTAGGTTTCGGGCGGGATGACATCATGACTTTGTGGTGGATGTGGGAGCTGATGTTTGCAGGACGAGCTGCAGCAGTTAGTTATCCTGAGGACGCTGGTTTTTATGTGTTAACTCATCTTTAATTCCTGCAGGATTTGAGCCTCAAAGTTACAACGACGCACCTCCACCTGGCTCGACCACCACTAACAGGTGCTCAGACGCTGCCTCCGGCTTCAAAGCTGGTTGATTATCTGCCGATCATCAGTGTTTCAGATTCTGTGGTCGGTCACACGTGCGTTTTTTTAGTACGAACTTTATTAGCAGTGAACATTTCTGAGGCGTAACCTTTTAGATTTGACTGTATCGATCACACTGATAGTTCATGTTTGTGCAAAGCAGAAACTCTCCATGTTGGTGCATTCAGGAAAGCTCGGACATCTGAGATTAGAGAGCAACAGCTTTAAAAGAAAGGACCAAATGTACATGAGCCCTGTCTTATAATCCATGTTTGCCAGTTGCTTAAAAGAGCTGTTTTTGATTTCTAAACGTGAACGTCAAACACTACGTCAGCTTCTGCACCAGGCGGTGTGACCTGAGCAGCATGTGGATGGAGAGTAGATGTCAGGTTTATAAAAAGAGTCGGAGACGTACCAGGAGGCCCTCTCGGTCCTTTCTGTCCCACTCCTGACAGTCCTCGGTCTCCTTTCTCTCCTGCAGGACCTGAAGGAAACACAGGATCAGGTTCTGTCTGGTACAGAGCTGAAGGGTCACAATATTCATCTAGTTATTGATTAATAATGAGGATTGATTAAACCATTAAATAGCGTAGCGTTGATACAGGCCAGACACAAGTCACATCAGATGAACAGTAGCCTTGTTTTATATGCAGTCAGAATGTTTTGGGTAAATAAACAGAAGAAAGTCATGATATTTAATACTTCCGACATCAGCAGACTCTTAATATCTGCTCTGTGTAATCTGTTCTGCAGCCAGCGTCACTTCCTGCTTGTTTTATGGGTGTATTTGCCCTCAGTCTGGTCTTCAGCAGTGAAACAGTTGGATTGAGGTCATGTGACTGACTCGTCCAATCACTGTTTGACCCTAAAAGCTCCATGTTTGCTTTGTCTGTATGTTCAGGATCATTGTCCCGAAGCTGACTGTTCACTTCTCAGGGATGGAAACAGCCTAAATTAACAACCTCACAGTCATCGTTTCCTGTCTCTGTCCCGATGCTGTCCGACGTTTACTGCAGCTGTTGAACGTCACTCGTTCTCTCGTGGAATAAGTGATGGGAAGAAAACAACCTTCTCATACTGCTAATGCTAATCTCATTCTTCTAATGAGCCTCCTCCTCTCGTACGATGAACTTCATGCTGATTCTGTCAGACTTTAGAGTCGGAGGCAGCGTGTTGCTCATGACTTCACGACTTACTGAGGAAGCCGAGCCTCGATAGCATCCTGTGATGGTTTTGCTCTTTTTAAATAAACCTGCTGCAGGTTTATGTCTTTAACTCCTCGTGATGGTAACTGTGTTCCTCCTCGACAGCGCCGTACCTCTCTCTCCCTGCTGGCCTGGTAAACCTTGGCCTCCGGGGAAACCGGTCCTTCCTGCGGCGCCCTGTTCTCCGCGGGGTCCCTGCCTGCCGGGTGTTCCCGGAGGCCCTGGAGGACCCGGGTTATTGCTGCGGTACATGCCGTTGGGGATCTGGTTCAGTAACGTGTTGACCCGAGTCATTTGTGCTGCGACAGTAGAGGAGAAGAAGAAAAAGGAACAGTAAGCGCATCATGAAGGAGCCGGTTTGGAGTCTCGCTGCTCAACGCTGCCAGAAACATTTCAAATGGAGTTCAAAGGAAAAATGCACTTCTTACCGTTTACTAGCTGCTCGCAAACTTGTCTGGCAATGGATCGCATCATGTTCTGAGGAGCAAAGTCGCCCTGCGCACAAAGAGGAAGGATTCAACATGAAGACATCAAGGATTTTATACCACGTCTTTTTTAACACAATGTGGCCTGAAGTTCATTGAAAAATAGTTTCCTTTACTTTAAAATGTTACTGTGGCTCACTCACTTCCATTTATCAAGTTTTGTCCTGATGTTTGTTCATGTTTGCTTCCCTTTGATCAGTCCCGCTCTGTGTTGTCTATCTTGTATCTGCGCAGCTTGTTGTGTATTTAGACCTCAGGATTGTGAACTGCATTTCCCATGAGTACTTGGATAAGCCCCCTTTTGTCAAACATTTCCCCGTGATGAAGTAGAAGGACGGAAAACTTGACTTGTTTTCTTGCAGTGTAGCATGTTAATAATAATTGATCTGACTTTGGATTAAAGATTAAAGGAACATTCAGATGTACTCACTCTCTCTCCCTTGTCTCCTTTCGGACCGACAGAACCCTGAAAACAGAGAAAATCAAAAGCGTTCAGTTGTCAGAAAACCATTTAAACTCTGACCGTTCAAAGCCGCCACGACAGTGAGGACACTTACAGGAGTACCAGAGTCTCCGGTATTTCCTGGTTTTCCTGCAGCACCTGGTATTCCAGGAGATCCTGGAGATCCCTGCAAGGAAACAGGAAGGAGTCCCACTGGATTAGAAGACGAAACAGTTTAAATATAATCGTCATCACATTGGCCAATAAGAAACGCTTATTCCCCAAACGAGTCACAAAAAGGATTCAGGAACATTGCCCTCAGTCAACAGTGCGGGCAGCAGCTTCCAGGTGTTCATGTGTCAAAGCCTGAACTCCCAACAAACCATTAAAACCCTTACCATGGGCCCTGCGGGGCCTCTGGGCCCGGCCGGTCCTTCCTTTCCTTGAGGGCCCTGGAAATACAAGATCAATACTGAGAAACTGGACCGATACTGTTCATGTTTAAATAATCAGAAGAAGAGAGCATGGTTGCCATTAAAACCAGCCCGTCTGTACTCACCCTCACTCCAGCTGGTCCGATCGGGCCGGCAGAACCAGGAGAACCAGGTGAACCCTGCAAACACACCAGGAAACAACTCAAAGACCATTTTAACGTCTTTCTCCTGCTGAACTAACAGGTCACCTTTGCTCCGACTGACCGGTTAGTTTCTGCGTGTCGAACGGTAAATCTCATTTGCTCAGAAACCCTGCTCACTGCTTTTATAGTCAATCCTCTCTGGTCTTTGATGCCTTTGCATACGATTTACAGGGAACATAATATATTCCAGATCTGTTTTATTGGCCATTACAAACCAGGACCCCGTAGTCTGCAAGTCATTAAATGCATGTTGCAATGGCATCTGCTCCAACATGGTCACCTGCAGCCGGCCCGCTCCATCAACACCATCCGCGTGGTGTTACCCATGACTCCACAGAGTGCAGCTCTGTGCTGAGTCTGCATGGAGGGAGGAGGCCACAGTCTGATGACTGAGAGCCCACAGGTCACTGTGACCACCGTCCTTGAAGGAAACACCTGGTCCCTAAATGTCCCAGTGGATGAGCAGGAGGGAGCGATCACCTAACCGGGCTTTCGGACTACACTTTGTCATCCGAAAACTAAACGAATGAACTGGACTCTAAATTTGCTGACCTCCAGCCTGCACATCCAAGAGAGTCTGGCCTTGACGGGAGGACGTAGTTACTGTATGACTACATGTTTACTGTTACTGTTAAGCTCCTTGTAGCGCCTCATTTTACATTTCATAAAAGTTTAATAATTTCTTGTGACGTTACAGAAGGTGCTGATCACTTCCGCTGTAACTGGGGAAACCCTGAATGTTTCTAGACTCTCTGTTTAGGCATTGATGGCTCGTCAACCTGCACTCTGAACATCTGGGATTGTTTGACTCTTTACCGCCGCCAACCTGCTGCTTAGAAATCTTTGTGCAGTTAAAAGTCCAACCTGCTGGATGTAAAACGGCTAAAAGCAAAGAAAACGCATCTCTCCTGCGTCCCTGCAGGGATGAAAAGGTTCGCGCTGCATTAAAGGGGGGTTCTTTTAAAACCACTAAAGCAAAACTCCAAAGGTTAAAGCTTAAAGAAGTAAAACAAATACCACTCCACAGGTCAGAGGGGGCACGGGGCGACTCAGTATTTGTCTGTGACTGCGGCTATAAACAGGTTTAATGGAGCGGATCTCCTCTCAGGGATCACGGGGCTTAAAGTGACAGAAGACACAGTCCCTGAAGCATTCAGGGGTCGTTTACCCTCTTATGAGCTCAACTGCAATCTTAAGTCTTAAATGTGACCTTAAACTGAGCTGGAGGAGACCAGTCCGGCTAAATCACCGTCACCTCTGTGGAACTTTTGTAAACTGGTTTTCTTCAGCTTTCATTAAGAATGTGACACTGTTCTATGGAGCTCTTTGACTTCCCTGCAGCATTCAGGAATAAGAAAAGCTTTGAAGTGAACGGCACCTGATTTTCATCACTCTGTATTCAACTCGAACACTGGGACAGTTTCATCCTGGTCAGAGGTCTTCGGATGAGTCAAAGGTTCAACAGTGACCCGGGACGGTCTTTACTTTCAGGCTGACTATTGCTTTATAAGCTTAGGTGTCATTTCTTCTTCCAAACCCTGGATGTCCTGGGCCGCAGCTCCTCGTATATTCCCAGATAAAACAACTTTCATTAAGAGGAGGATGTAGCCGCTGACCGCACGCCAACACTTAACCAGCGCTGTTCATCAAGGTGACTTGTTCTTGGCTCTTTCTCTGCAGAAATTTAATTTAAAAGTAATATTCGTAAACCTGCTGCAGAGAGCTCTCCTCCCTCTTTTCTCTCTGAATCCTCCTCAGCTGGGAAACCGTCCGAGTCCGGCCGGACGCCAGACTAGTAGTCAAACTGTGAATTATCCTCGTTTCCTGTTTAAAATCCCCAAATCCTTCTTCAGCCAGAGCTGAGGCACTTACTTTCTGTCCAGGTAAGCCGGAGTCACCGGGGTCTCCCTTTGGTCCAGGGCGGCCCTGAAGGCAGAAAACAACAACGTGAATGAGGATCAGTAACAGGACATTCAGCACAAACATGTTCTGGTTCATCCAACATAAACAGATACTTTACAAACGCAGTGATCCGTCTCCAGTGGTGGAAGAAGACTTCAGGTCTTTGGTTTAGTGAAAGGAGAAACACCAACATATAAAGATACTCCACTACTGTTTTATAGTTTTATTTTTCCATTTCCATGATGTTTTATGGGTTTTATTTGACTATTTTTATCATATTTTATTCCATTTTATTCACTGTACTTTTTGTTTGTTAGTTAATTGTTGTAGTTTAGTTTTTCCTTTGTAAAGCCTGTTGTGACATTGTTTTGAAAGCTGCTTTATGAATAAAGTGTATTATTATTATTTGCATAAGGAGAAACGCATGTTAAAGCAGATGTAATAGCATTCAAGACGTAGCCATAAGTTGCAGATTGGATCAGACCACATGCAGAAGTGGTCTAGTATTTTCATTAGATCTCAGCCAGCTGTGAGGCCCAATTTGGATCTCAACATGTAGATTAGTTAGGAGGGGGGGGGGGGCTGGTGGACTCAACAAACATGGACCGTCGCAGACAGGGTTAGGGTGAAGACTTGCTTCTTCAGTATGTGGTCAAACTGTACGGAGTGCATTTCCATCGGCCCCTTCCTCCCCCAGACACAGATCTCATGTTAATGTCAGCTGTACTTGACATCTGCACAGTTTGGCCACGATCTTAAGAATAAAAGTTGAAAGATCAATAAACTCTGCCTGCTCCTGATATCTTAAACTGTCCATCAAAGAGCAGTATGGACTCTTGGGGAGGCGAGCTTTAAGCTGAAAGAGATACAGAAAAGGGAAAATGAATCTACTAAAATAACAGCGACATGGCTTCAGTTGAAGGTCACGTGACCGAAGGAGGGCGCCGACTGCAGACAAGCTTCTTCACTAACTGTGAGTCTGAGCCGGAGTCATGTTAGCCTAGTTAGCAAGGATGCTCAAAAGTAGCCTACATCTGTCATGTGACCCTCGCCTCACCACGTAGCGGTCCCTCGAGCACATCCTGCATCACTTCCCTCCGCCATGTTTGTGTCTCACAACTCCGCCTACCTCATCTGCATACTGAGATCCAATCACAACACAGGAAAGGGTCTGTTGTCAGACGTCTTCATCAGATCCATATCACATGTTAATAAAAACCAGGTGAGAAGAATAATCTCAGCCCCAGCTCCTGAACACCAACACAAGAGATCTCGTTTTGCTCACTCTGTACCAACTAACTATATGTCATGTTACACACATGTAGTGGAGTACAGAGTATAAAGTACTTCTGAACAGTACTACAGAGTAAATGTACTTTCCACCGCTGGCTGTCTTGTGACCTTTGTGGAGTTTCATCTGGACCCTTCTCGTCTCAGAGGTGGAAATCCAAACATTCAGTGATACTGAGGTCTCGGCTCTCTGTGGTATCACGTCTTCCCCTCAGACATGAAGGAATGTGAATCTCTGCCACAGATACTCCCCAGCTTGTAAATTCCCTTCATAATAAATCACTAAATAATCCCCCCTCCGGTGCGTCGAGGCATCCTGGGATTTATGTTTAGCTGCTGAAGAGGCATCGCCTGTGTGGCTCAGAGAGGGGAGTGTGTGTCAGGTGTGTTTATGGACTTACAGCCTCTCCGGGAATCGACAGCCCGCTGGGTCCTTGAGGGCCGGGCAGACCCATGGGCCCAGGTGGTCCGTTATCTCCGCGTGGGCCGATCGGTCCCTGTGGAGGAAAGAAGGTCAGACATTTTAAACACAAGAGGAGTTTCTCGCTGATATCTGCTGTTATAATCTGTGGAAAAGACCAACAGGAGAGGAGGAATGCTGCTGCTCGGATCGAACCAAACCCCCCCCCCCCCCCGTATCAGGGAGGAAAAGCAAAAACATGCATTCAATAAGTGGAATCAGATGTTCTTCCCCTCTTCAAAGCTTTCGTACTTTAAACAATCTTTTGTTTTCATCGAGGGCTGATAGCTGAAGAGTCCGATCCAGCTCAAACAATACTGTCATGGACTTCTTGTTTCCTCTAGCGTTAATTTAAAAAGGTGAAGTCCTAAAGATGAGAGAAAAAAGGTACTTACAGCAGGACCGCCCTCTCCTCTTTCACCTCGGGGACCTTTGCTGCCGGGGGCACCCTGAGGAGGACCGACATTTGTCATGTTAACACAACAAAGACGAGGCAGACCGAAGCTCATCTGTCAGCTCTGACAAATATCAGGGGCTTTAAGATGGAACAAAAATCCACCTTAAAGCCCCTGAACACCTGATTTCAGGTCTTAAGTGCTTCAGTATACCTTTAAATGTTCGTGGGAAGGAAATCATCAAGTCACAGAGGCAGTGAGAAGCTGCTCGAGTAGGTTTTCAGGGACTAACACGCTGTTGGTTTTGGTCTTTTCATGGGATTTGTTGACAATAAGAAACATAGAATAACTCCAGCGTACATAAGTGAGTCGGGGGGGGGGGGGGGATCTGTCAGACGGATCGGCCTTCGTCGTGCTGCACCACAGTTTACCTTCTCCCCCCTCTTAAAAGATTTTATGAGGCATTGCAAAGACGTTTCCCATGGTTAATGTGCTTCAGGGCGCAATATTCTCCCTTGTACAACAAACAGTATATAAATAACCATAAATAACCTGACAAGGGAGAGCTGTTACGTACGTATAAGAAGTAACACCACTGCAGAAAATGTTCCATTACAAATCCTGTGTAGAACGTTAAATCCCCCAAGTTAGAGATAAGGGAACACTAAAAGCATGACAATCCCCCAAAAAGATCGGGGGAGGGATCTCATGCTTCTATAAAATCATGTTGACCAGAAACCAGTCAGCTGTATGTATCTTCAGCTGAACTCCAGCTTTCCAACCGTCTCCTAGAAATTATGTTTTTATACCACTAATTAACAACGACAACGACAAGTAGCATAACACACCCAGATCTTCTGACTGAACTGTCAGAACGGTCGAGTTGCATTGTGGGTAATGTAGGCACCAGGTAGAAGAATGCGTGGAGTAAAGGAGACGATATCTCTGGTTCTCCTGGATCCATTTTTAAACCATCGTGTCCGTCGTGAGTCCGGCAGTGTTTCAGGTGGAGGACTCTTTTAACCTTAACCTAACAACTAATAAGAAACAGGGCGTGAACCCCAGGCTTTGGTGTTCCTGCACTTTGACACCACCCACCCCACCCCCCTCAGATTCAGGGCGCTTACGTTT
Organism: Enoplosus armatus; assembly: GCF_043641665.1. NCBI lineage: Eukaryota > Metazoa > Chordata > Actinopteri > Centrarchiformes > Enoplosidae > Enoplosus > Enoplosus armatus. The sequence continues at coordinate 1,829,757 of NC_092198.1, read as the reverse complement.
CCTCCAAAACATGTTTGGCAAAAACCATTTAGTGTATAAACTTAATTTCTAGGAGGCCGGGTAAGATTTTCCATTACAAAGTTTAAAAAATGGAAAACTGTACGTAGTTCCTTCCAGCATCTGTAAATGATAACTATGTTTTTCAGAAGGACAGATTCAGGTGATACTTACCACTGGTCCCTGAGGCCCTGGTACCCCGGTGCCCTCTGAGTTACAGGTGCAGGAGTTGGGAAGAGACGGACACTTCAGCTCGTCTCTCTGGTGGAGACAGAAACACACCTCAGTGAAAAACAACAGAAACACAAAGACTGAACCTTCTGACTGACAGAACTGAATCAAAGAGCCAAAGAAAATCCAGTCCAAGTTTCAGCTGATTTAACTTTGGACGGGGCTGACAGTTAATATCTGACGTCCTCAAAAAGTGTCTTGAACAAGAAAGCAGTTGAGCAAATCTGAAGTTAAAGATTCCTCCAAAACGTTTTGAACCCAGTCTCCTGAAGGATACGTCCCAGTGTTGCTTTTCACTCCAGATTTCTGTACGTTAAACTTTCACAGAGCGCAGAGCCAAGAAGCTTTGAGGTGACGTCTTCTGGAGCCGCTCCACGACAAAGAATACCAGAACAAATCTCTCCGACGGGCGATTTAGAGCTTAGAGTCGAGTTTAGACTCTCACAGCCTGACAGCTGCTACGACCTCCATCATCTGTACACCGACCAATCAGACATCACGAGAGCCAACGTTTTAACAATCAATTAACTGTCGTTTATCAGGAAGAATTGGGAAACTTTTACTGGTTCCAGTTTCTTAGATGGAGGATTTTCTTTGTGTCGCTGTTGACATTAAGATGTATATGTAATATGTTTTGAGTGAAGAGTGTGACGTCCAACAAACACATTAGTTAGCAACATATGAGCTTTGTGGTAGTGAGAAGTGGTGTTTCTGGGAAATGTAGTTAATTTTTATATAAAAATTAGAAAAAGACGACAGATCGTTTTGAAAGTTGCTTGCGATAATTTCATTGAAGTGTAAACAAAAAACATGACGACTAAAATTTAACAAACCTGGATCTCTTTTCTTTGTCAGGCATGAATCTTCTTGATGATCTGCGTCTCAGTGGAGGTTAACTGACCTAGAATTGTCCATATGTTGCTGGAGTTTGTAGACGTATCAGCTCATGCAGGACATGATTGTGAAACTGTACATTTCCACGCTGATCTCCTCAGTTTGAATCATTTAATAATTGTCAGTAAGACAGTCCAGCAGCTGTCCTCGCTCTGCAGCAATTGAGATAATAATCCACCGGAGTTGAATCCTTTTCAAGCTCTTTTGGACGTCCGACTGCAGACGTGCTGCGCTCAGACAAAGCTTTATTTGTTACAGCGTCTCCGGAGATCTCTGCAGGGACTCCAGTGAGAGACCTTCACATTGAGGAAGGCCAGAGTCCAGCCACTAAACAACAGCCTGCGCTGTTCTGCATTTAAATCTCTCATACTGCAGCTCCGGCTGATGCCCAAATATTTAACTGTCTGCAAACAAATGTTCCTCTCTTTTTCGTCTCGCTGGTTCTTGAGAAACACCAGAAGTTTTTTTTTTCATACGAGCTGATGTGTGAGGGATGAAGGACGGAGAAAGAGGAACAACTACACAGCTGTAAGCTCACTGCAGGCTGCTGGGCTCGCTGAATTATACGACGCTGAAGAGTAATTTAACACCAGGTGTGTCTGTTGAACCTGTGGGTGGGGTCAGGTGGGGTCAGGTGGGGTCAGGTGGGGTCAGGTGGCAGGTAGTGAGTTGAATCTCTGTTAGCTGATAATCAAACATCAGCAGGTGGCAGAGAAGCAGTAGTAAACTTGAATAATAAATAAGCTGACTCGGCTGGTGCTGGTGTTCTGGCACACCCTGGAGAGCACTTAGTTTTTACAACCTGGGTCTTGTTTTTGTAGTTTTGTCCATCATTCATATGTGTTGCCTTGACATTTTACTCACCAGGTCTGAAGACGCTGCCACACCAGCAGTGTACTTCGACAAAGGAGTTCAGACAAGCAAATCCCCCAGTTTAACTCAATTATCTCAAAAACTAATTTGACAGCCAGTACTTTTATATTAACAATGGATCAAGTGCCAACTCTTAACTGTGCAAAGTGAACAGAAACAACGCGTCCGTGCGGCTCATACTACAGGAGGAACAGTGGGTCAGAGGACACTTACATCATTCACTTCATGTAAAGATATTTGGATTAAATGGAAACCAAGAGAACAACTTGTAAAACTCTATATGTGAATTCACAGTTGTGTCAGCTGTGTGACTCTCGGCTGCTTTCTCTGAAACTCACATGGTGTTTTGTGTTGTACCTCTCGCCCTGTTGTGCTTTCATCAGCTGGCTCACACTCCTGCGTGTCATATATACTGGGCTTGTTTTTCCTCTTTGACTCGGTCCTGATTCTGATTACGCTGCTCTGAGCTTTGATGTGCTGCTGAGTCTGAAACGACACACTGAGCTGTTTGGACCTGCAGCTGGGCGTTACAGTACAAACACTTAACTGCTTTTTACTGTCGGGAGGTTATAATTACTTCCACTCTTAACTGCAACTAAATGTGTCATTAAAAGGTTTAGCATTGTCCCTGTTGAGTTTTGGAGATTTTCCTCCAAAAAACGTTTGAGGACAACCAGGTGGCCTGAGGAAGGAATGCACTTACACACAAGCAGATGTGAGTTTCAGAGATTTTTGGGGCGTCTTTTGGATTTCGAGTCGCTCCGGAAACAGAAATAATCTCAGGACGGTGTTTATAAAATAAAATCTGGCTTCACATATCAAGATGACCTAACCACCACAAGCAAAGGCCTCTACAGTTTCTTTACATCCTGTTTAAGAAAACAAGATGTGCATTGAAAGCATGTGTCTAATCAGGCCTCGAAGATCCACAAAGTCTTTGCTTTATTTTGCCAATGATTTAGATTTTTTTGTTAAGAGCTGATTTCAAAATGATACCAGGGAAGAAAATCTTTAGTGTACAGGCCAAAAAGTCCATCAGCCATTTCTATATTTTGTAATGCAAATAGATCGTAAGAGCAGAGGAGACGCTCCTCACGAGCTGATTATCTGCAGCGGGGGGGGGGGGGGGGGGTTCCCTTACCATAGACGGGAGGTCACAACATCTGTCCCTGCTGGTCCAGCCCAAGCTGCAGACAATATCGAACATCTGGAGCTGGAACTGCGGAGAGGAAACCAAAGAAAACATGGAAATGGTGTTGTGGTACATGTGTCTCTGATACGCCCTTCACAGCTCCCAGCAGAGAGCGCAGCACAGCCCAGTCCCATCACGTTGCATGTTAACGTTCAGTCCCGCTCCACTCGACATGCTCAGTCTAGTGTCCATTTTAATTCAGTTCAATCATGATTCTGTACAATGCCCTCCAGCTGACTGTGGATGTTATGAAGCGCTGATCTGTGTTCAGCTTCACGTAAGAACTCATGTTACAGTTCAAGACGGCCACAATTAAATCAAGAGCTCCTTCAAATCGAGTGCAACTTGAATTAATAAATGTTGCATTCAGGTACGACCAGTGGTTTATATTAGCTAATGTTAGTAAGACGCTGCTGAGTTAGCTTACCAACCAGACTTTAACCTGAAGAAAACATGTCCCCATATTCTCTAAGTGGGTCTCTTCTGCTGTACTGCAGCTCTTGAAACCGTATTTCATCATGTCTAACTGTTATTTGGGTATTTGTTGTATTTGCAGAGTGTCAAATGAAAGTAAAACGCATCTAAAATCCTGCAGGACCAGAGTTTACTTACAGTCGCTGATTCTCCTCTGGAGCCGATGGACTTGGACATCTTGCCCAGAACCTGGTAGCCATCGCTGGATGTGTTTCCAGAGGCCTTGATCTCCTTCTCAGCCACTTCTTGGCAGTCGATGTTGAGTTTGACGCCGGTGGATGAAACCAGGACGTGGAGCTGCAGAGAGAAAGGGAGAGGCAGAAGAGGAAAGGAGGGAAAATAACAGAATAGATTTTATTGGCACGTTCTTTGTTCTGTTACCAAGTCTTGTGTCTGTTTTTTATCCTGATGGTCTGCAAATTATTAGGTTACGCTGAGTCTGCCGGTGGACGTGACTCCATCGATGTAGTTCTGTTTATTTAAAACACAGCTGGAATGTAAGAGAGCTCACAGAGAGGAAAACCAACCACCATCTCTCAGTTCATTCAGAAGAAAAGATGCTCCATCAGAGCTGCAGAGAGGAGGAAGCCAAATACTGATCGTATAGGAACTTTTTCTTTGAGCAATCTGGGAATTTAGAGTCACAATAAACTGAATGAAAACACTTCTTCACCTTGTTGTTGTTTGCTCCTATTTAAAGATGCCAAATCCCCTAAAAACTGCAACTTTTATTACCATTGCTTTTATTTTCAGGAGAACATTTAAAGGGGTTACTTCAGAGCAGCCTGGTTGGGATGCAACATTACAAGTTTTCTGTCCCAAATCCAAAACCTCAACTCAGGATATCAGGAAGGACTGATCAGTGCTCTCATTCTCATTCACTTTATCGTACATAAGGAGCGATTTAATGTTCTGATGCACCAACGTCCGGTATTTGAATCAGTATCGAGAGAGAACATGTTCCTGAAAGTATTCCAGTTTCACAGTAAAGTTCTCCCACTGTCTTCACATCAAAGTGCCCTTATTGTGAAAGCACATGCAGGAAGCGATGGCGTAGTACAAGCAGCAGACGTACACATCTCAGTCAGTTCACCACAGAAAGGTGGAGCAAAACAGAAAACTATTTACTGTGAATTCGTCATGTCACAGCAGATACTTTAACTACTTAATAAGGTCATTATCAGGGCTGATACTGATTCATACCTGCAGCTTTATGTATAAATTCCCTCCGCTCATCTATTCTGATATCCTGCTCAGACACATCTCAAAGATTCCTCTCTTTCCCCCAAAAAACCTTGAAATGCATCTCATTTTAGAAGCCAAAGCTCCCAAAATTCCTTCCCTCCATCTCATTGGGCGTCTTATATCGCTTCAGCAGTGATTTATCTCTATTACACACACACTGCCACAGTGCATTTCTCCTTACTCAGACCTCCCTCGCCACATCTCCTCATGATGTCATTTTGCGGTAAACCACGAGCGCTGCCTTTACAACAACTTTTCCTCGAGGCCGGCTCCTCTGAGGCAGCGGCCGGTCAGAGCGAGTCCAGCTGTGAGGAGGGAAAGCCGCGGGCTGGCAGCTGTGGCGGCCGCGGCTCGCTGCTCGCGGTCAGTCGGCGTCCGCGGAAATGCAGAGGCATGTTTAACAGAGCGGAGAGCAGACGCTGCTCGCGGAAACACTGAGGCGTCCAAGAGAGACTTGAGGGAGGGAAGCACAGCGGAGTCTCCATTTACACTCTCAGGCTTTTATCTGATGCTCAGCAGCTTCTGGTGTCGCTCTCAACACTTCAACAGGCTGCACTTGTCTGTGTCTGAGTTTCAGCACTGATATGGTCATACAGAATCTGCCAGTATTTAAATGTGATCAGGTCCAAAACTGAAGAAAACTCAGATTTTTATCTCGTCAGGCTGGAAAATCCTCTGAGATTTAGAGGAAACTCTGAAACATTGTTCCTGTAAAACACAAACTGATGTATTGGTCTCGTGTGGATCTCTCTCTCTCTCTCTCTCTCTCTCTCATAATATCAGCTATTATTGGCACCAGACCTGCCAAAATAAAGGCGGTTCTGAATACAGAACTTCATTCATTTTTCAAGCTTTTCTTCCAGCTTTGGAAATCTTTTGAGCCTCATTTTGGATTTTGATTTGATCAAAATTTTATGTGACATTAAATTTAAACATGTTCCTTCATCACCATGAACACACACACTGCAGTTTATCTGGACTCAGTCCCACACACACCGTCCTGCTGCCCCGAATACTCACTAGAGCTACACATGTGGACTCATCCGCCGCTGAAAATAGTCCCCAACAAAAGCACTGTTTCCTCCCGTTTGTTTGATTAAAAACTACAGCGAGCAGCTGTTTGAGGAAATGACTGAATCATTTCTTTTAAGAATTGTTTTGTTTTTAAAGATTTAGAAGACAGATTACAGATTTGTTAGTGAATCTGTGTATTTTGCCTATCTGTGTGTCAGAACGTAATAACTAGTATTGTATCTGTCAGAACAGATAAAAACTGTATTTCAGAGTATCGTGTGGCCGTTAAACTTTGCACAGCGCGTATATAAACGTGGGGCTTTTACATTAAGGTTTATGTGACAGTAAAGATAACTGTATGTTTTATCACTTCAGTCTTTCAGCGGCTGTGGGTCTGATCTCATCTCTCTCCTCTGCTCTTTACCGGTTTGACACTAACAGCTTTTTAAGTGTTCAATGAACCTGTAAAGTAATAAGAATGTCTTTAACTTAACTTTATTTTCAGACTGCTCTGACTCATACGTCTCCAGGATGTCCTCATCAGTCAGAGCATCTTTATTTGCTATCTCTCTGTTGAATGGACGTTTACTGGCAGGACAGTTAATCTGTTTCTCTGCAGTTGGCGCAGATCAGATCAGTGATGGTGGCTGATAGTTAACGCAGAGATCTCAGGGAGGATCTTTACTCTAATCCTTGCTTAGTCCCATCGGACCACAGAGACGCTCAGAAACACTTCAGGTATCCACAACAGATCTGAGGTCTGCTGTTCAACACATCTGCGGCGCTGAGTCAGCTGGTTGGTAAAATGCTGCGAGGTGAAGGGGATTAGAGAATTCAGACGTGGTGATGTGGCGGACCCCGACATCTTTCATCGACTGGCACAACAACAGACCCAAACATCAGCTCACAGGGAGGCTGCAGTCAGGTTAAAGCAGACTTTCTAAATCATGTCTGTGCGACGTGCTGACAGCGAGTTCCAAACGTCCCAGTCAGCTGCAGAGGTTCAGTCCCGGGACTAATCGATTCTCCTGCTCTCTTATTTTTATTGTTGCCGGCGGGTTCAGCAACAGAAAAAGAAAAAAAAAACATCTAGAGTGGAGGCGTCAAAGGTTCAACCTTCACGACGTGCATGTGTCCACCCTGCAGCAGTGTCCTTGAGCATGGCACTGATCTCCAGGCAGCTATCTGGTTTACAGCCAACTCTGACCTCTGACCTCTCTGTGGAGGGGGGGGGGGGGGGCAGAGAAGGAAGAATTTCACCCTCAGGGATCAGTTCTGCTTCACTTTCTCTTCCCCTCTGAGGGACCGAAGAATTTTATCACAACTGAAACAAACAAATGTCAGTGAGTGTTTCCAGAGAAATTCCTTCTGAAAAAGCCTTTTAATTTGGGGCTGACTGAGTGGATTTTAATCCCATCTGGATTTTATGGAGTTATTTTCATGTCTTGTGTTAAAGACAAACCCTTTACATTCCACAACTGCCTTCACTTTTCCAGCCTGAGGGAAGAGAGGAAGACGTCAAAACTAAATTATGGCTAAAAGTGAGAGGAGCAGTCTGATCAGGGGGCAGCTGTCGCCACAGAGCAGCAGGTAATCTACATCACTGACAGGCTCCTCTATTATTACAAATTTCTCAATGAGAGACGGACTCTGAAGCCTCCCTGCTGACACTGATGTCTCGCCCTGCAGCAGACGCAGCGCACAGAGGCATGCTGGGAGGTAAAACCACAGTGCAGCAAGAATTCCCCTGCGGTCGGCTACCAGAGGCAACGGAGGCAAGAGCGAGCGCCTGCCGTCCAAACCTCCTCCTGGGCTGAGAGGAGAAACTGCAGAGAGGCATGATGGAGGAGAAGCACCGCCTCCCTGCTGGCGCTCCGTCAGCTCCTCTGATGTAATTGTTTAATAGCAGTGACCCAATATTTTCCAGGCGAGCGTCCCAGCAGCGACTGCAGTGCATTTTCTATGGCCTCCCCCTCTCAGAGGAGCTTATGGATCCTTATGAAACTTTGTGATATTGTTGCACATCTGTCTGCTTCCTCCAGCGGTTTGTCTCGAACAGGAGCGTCGTTATCGCCTCTGACCTCCACTACAGAATACAACACATTCCCTGTGAGTGGAAACTGCCCCCAAAGCCCGAGCCCCCCTGCAGAGAGTCGCTCACCAGGCCAAAGAAAAGACGGCTTGTTTTTATTTGTTTGGTGCATTAACCTTCTCTTGGCAGGAGTCCAATCTCAGGTGACCGTCCCACTCAGATAAAAGTTAAAGATCTTACATTTAAGCCACCGTATCTACAGAAAAACTGATTTTTGACGAGTCTCTTCACTCTTAAAGTCACGTCATAAATCAGCAGCTTTATGGTCCATCGCTCCACCTCTGGCTGCATGTTTAAATCGAACCAATCCAACGTGAGTCAGACTGTCTGTGGGTCATTTTATAACATCCAGGAGATGCAGACGTCCGCCTCCATCCGTCCATTAAGACCGTAATCAATAAAACACGGCCTCACTTTGCAGACTGTGTTTTTACAACCTGCAGAGGACCATCTGTTTGTCTGAGCCCTCATAACTTTTAAAGGAACACGTCTGTAGTTGCATGTGAGGTGCTCTGACTGACTGTAATATACAACACATTTGGAATCTCAGGCATTCGCAGTATCTGTTTGACCTCGGGACGTCCAGCGAGAACAAAGCGGAGCGATTCGATTGATGTGTCACGCCGCAGTCACGCTTCCAACGAACATGTTATATTACATTATTCATTAAAGACACATTTGAGCTTTGTTCAACTTAAATATGATGGAAACCAAAACTACCTGCTGGACTTTAACTGCTGCCACACTGGAAACCTCCCTGTGGCATGTTTACTCTGCTGTCTAAGCATCTTTTCTGCACGACACATTGACGTTTGTTTGTTTGTTTGGTGCAGCAGGTTTGTCACTTCTGCTGGTTTTACCTTGTGGAAGCTTCCGTGGAAGATCCTCTTCACTTGATCGGTGTCGAACGTGACCCTCTGGATCTCCCCACTCTCGTCTTTGTTGTAGAAGGACACCGTCTGGCTGGAGGCTGAGCAGAGAGACAGAGACAAAAGAAGAAACGTTGCACACTGATTTCCGTGAATGAGACGTGTGACTTCAGCTAAGAGTCTCACGTTTGTTTCACTGTAAGTAAGCTCCGGAAAATAAGACCTGCTTTTATCTGCGATTCAAATGTAATGTCCAAAACATAAAACAATGTTTACATGACAGGAACAAACTGCAGCTAGTTAGTTAGCTATCCCAGCTAGTGCCCAGCTTTAAAGTGAGATGAGAAGACTCTCACATCTGCATGAAGGTGGAGCCATGAGATGGTTAGCTTAGCTTAGCACAAAGACTGGAAACAGGGGGAAACAGCTAGCGAGTGACCTTTGGCTTCGTCAGTCTTCTCATCCAACTCTCCACCAGAAAGCAAATTACTGTTCCTGATGTTTGTTTCTGCCTGTGGAGGATCTGAACGTCGCCCAAGAACCAGAACGAGCGATCATCACCGGAGGATTTCTATTGAAGCCCAGCAGAGTCCTGCTGACAGACTTTACGAGAGCCAGCTGAGCTCTCGATGAGGTTCTCGTGGTAAAAGGAGCAGCCAGGGGGCTCAGCAGGCTCATTACACCCAACTCAACTCTTCATGAACAGATACAGCTGCTCCACATCCCCCTCACACAGTACCACGCTGTGTTTTCATGCCAGCGCCCTCCTCCTCTCGACACACACACACGTCTCTGGATAAGAAGACAGGATCATATTTACGGTCGATGGTGACGCCGGTCTCTGGCTTGTGATCTTGGGTCGACACCTGCCAGATGTCGAAGGCCTCGGTGGGCGAGTCGGGCAGCAGGCGGAACATCAGGATGATGGTGTAGGCTTGGGGAAGACCGTCGGGGTGGATCTCTCTGTTCAGGAGACAAAAAGGGACGACATGTTAGATTTATTGTAAACTGAGTGACGGCAGGCTGAAATCATGAGTAAGAAGAGAGGTAAAGGGGACATTCGAGAGGAGAGGAGGGGACAACAGACCTAGGACACCTGAGTGCACCAGGTGAAACAGGTGACACATTAAAGTGCGGAAACATCAAGAATGCAGATGCTTCTATACGCGACATGATGGGAAACTGATGTGACGTGTTGTGGCTTTCACCGTCACCAGATTTCAACCCATCTGAACACCTCTGGGACGTTTTTAAACCTGGTCTGTTTAGTCTGGACACGGCAGTTGTGCTCAGGTCCAGAACAGCTACTACGTGGACCTCGTGGTGAGATTGTTCCCGAGGTCACGAATGAACTTAGAACCTCGAAACATGAATGAATTTACATCCTTAACTCACTTTACTGTAGCTGCTGTTCACATGATGCCTGATTCTGTTCATGTCGGAGCACAAATCGCTCTGTTTATTAGATATTATATTATTAGATATAAACATATTTGAACTTGCACACGAGAAAAGGATTTCAATCATTTTTCCTCCACTGGCTCATCTTTTTTAAATCAGAGCAGGATGTTTCTCATTTGTCGCTCTGATGTCACTACACATTTTGGAAAGTCAGACTTGGTAAACAGTCAGAACTCAAGCTGTTTTCCACCACTTTGCATGTGATATTCTGGATGTGGGGCGCCTGTGCTGGGTGGAGGCCAGTATTAGCAGTCTAGTTTGCACTCAGTGGCCTGATGCAGGCTTGTTGTGTAAAGCAGCTTCAGAGGAGACTGAAACACTGATTTAAAGGACGGCTGCACTCTGTCGTGACCTGCAGCTCAGTCCTCGCAGAGCCTCGTAAATCCACTGACCCAGTTTGTAAAGAGAATGAGCTCAAACCGTCTGGACGCAGCTGGGCAGGACGCTCCATCATACAACTGGGAAGTGTTCAAAAGATAAACAATGACAACAAATCTGCAGCGTCACCGGGGAGCTTCAAGCTGAACTCAGCTGTGAAGTTTTGTCCCTGCAGAGTTCAGAGGCTACAAACTTCTCCTGGGGGACTTCAAGAACAAAATATGTTGGCGTTTAAATTGTGAGAACATTGACTGAAAAACAGATTTTTCACATTCGTATTTGCCTCCAGCTTTCCTCCAGGACATATTTTAATCCCAAATGTAGATCTGTATGAACGCAAAGCAGGTTGGTGCTGAAAAACATTGTTCACCCAACCTTCCCCAGAGAAACGGAGATAAACCACGTCAGACTCACGTTGTGGGCTGAGTCAGGAAGGCGTTTTTGTGGAGTCTGTACGCTGTGTAGCTGTTGAAGGAGCCCGGCTCCATAGAGACGCCTTTAACGTAACCGTAGGTCTTCTCCGTCAGGTTGAACGCCTCGAGCATCCTGAAGCCTGAAACACAAATCAGGAGTTTTGGACATCTGACTGAGGCATTCAGGACAGGTTCAAAAGGACAGCAGTGACTTCAGTGTTTTGGTAAATGCTGAATTTAGCATCCTGCGTCATTGTTTGTCCTTACCAGGTGAAGTAAATCCATTCAGGAAAATCAAGGGACACGCTGAGGAACAGGAGAGAAAGAAGGAATACCACAAATTCAGCAACCGTGCATCATTTCCTGGCTGTTTTGTTGCAGTAGATATTCTAGATATAGATAGCCCAAACTTACATGATGTTGCTGTTTCACAAATGAAGGTAATCAGGTTTTCTTTGATGGTGTCAAAAGCATCAAAGTCATCCACGACGAAGACGTGTCTCTCGCTGGGTTTGCTGCCGATCTCCTGCAACTCGACGAAATCCACGTCGGCGACGCCGATGGCAAACACGCTGTAACCTGAAGACGTAGGAGTACAGTCACGATACAAACCAGCAGAGCGAGACGTGATGTCTCCAGCAGCGTGCGTCAGTGTCTGTTACCTGCGTGCATCAGTGTCTGTTACCTGCGTGCATCAGTGTCTGTTACCTGCGTGCATCAGTGTCTGTTACCTGCGTGCTGCAGCTTGGCAGCGTTCTTCTTCACCTCGTCCTGAGAGCGTCCGTCTGTGATCGCTACGACCACCCTGGGGACATTTCTCCTCATTCCATTTTCAATAGAAAAGGCCTTCTCATATGTGTGTCTCAGCGCCACTCCTGCTCAACACAAGAAAACTGTCAGTAAAACAACTGACTGACTGACTCACTGACTGACTGACTGACTCACTGACTGACTCACTGACTGACTCACTGACTGACTCACTCACTCACTGACTCACTGACTGACTGACTCACTGACTCACTGACTGACTGACTGACTCACTGACTCACTGACTGACTGACTGAATGACTGACTCACTGACTGACTCACTGACTGACTGACTCACTGACTGACTCACTGACTGACTGACTGACTCACTGACTCACTGACTGACTGACTCACTGACTGACTCACTGACTGACTCACTGACTGACGGACTGACGGGGCGTGTGATCGAACCTGTCTTGGTGTTTCCTCCTCGGTAGCGGATGTAATGAAGTGAAGACATGGCGACACCTTTGTCTTGATAAGCGTTCAGCTTGAACTCTGTCTTCGCGTCGTCGCTGTACTGCACAAAGGACACCTGTTAGGAGAGACATTAGCAAGAAATCAGGTCGCCAGATAAGATTGTTTCATGACACATAAATCAAACCAGGAGGTATGTCGCTTCCAGCTAGGATCTTTTTTGGATTAGTGAACACAGTCGCAACTTAGGAAACAGGTTAAAATAAAATAAAAACATTTTTGTATCCAGATCCAGGACAGAAGAGTCTGAGAAGAAGTGTTTTTGAACAACAGGGATTTAACTTTCAGAAGAACTGATGCTTGGCTCTGAGACTATTATAGACTTATACAATACTATAGTATATATACTATAAACAACATGTAGTATGTAATCTAAGTTTCTGCATCATAAGTTAATTAATCCACATGTTAATTACTGTAATATTGTTTGGGGAGCTACTAATCCATCCCACCTAAATAAGACACTTTTAATTAAGAGGTTATTGAGAATGAGAATCAAATGAAATAGTCAATCAGCTGCTGCTGTTGATCAGTTATCTTACAGGTCATCAGAGGACTCAATACGGAGGTCACTCTCTCTGGAACAGCTTGAAATCAAAAGATTTTACATTAATGAGCTTAATTACTGTATATTTTTTAATTGTGCAAATAAAACAAAAGAACTGTAGCATGATGTCAGAGCGCACCACTGTCCTGCTACCGCTTCAACGTTTTCTTTACAAACCTGCATTCCTGAGGGTCCGATGACGTCGAAGGCGCCGATCATGCCGGAGACGAAGTGCACGACTTTGGTGAAGCTCTCCTCGCCGATACTCCAGGAGCCGTCGATGAGGAACACCACATCTGCTTTGGCCCCTCTGCAAACTGAAGCCAGAAAACAAGTCAACATGGAGCCTTAAAGTCCAGCGGCCAGACTTCAGGGCAGCATCACAGACACCAGCAGGGAAAATGGCAGCGCCACACGCCATAATTATTATTTGCGAGCTGGAGCGCATAAAACAAGTCAGCTGAAAGAGTGCAACAAAACAAAAAACCATGGAGAAAAATGATGAGATGGAGCCATGTATGGTGATTATGGGTTTCACTGATTAAAAAAACTGGCAAAACAAAACAACATTTGGTCACCAGAAGGGTTGAAAGTGAGCTCTCGTTAATGGGTTCCTCTCAGACGAATGAAGTGAGCAGAAAGCTTTGAATAATCTTTGCCTCATGTGATGCAGCACTACTTTGTCATCCTCTCTAGTTTTACACCGAGCGACACAGACAGCGTCTTTGGACCGGCCTGTCTTCCTTTTTCAACACCTAAGTTGTTGGTTCTTAACAGGCGTGTTCCCCTTCATGCGCCCCACAGGGCCAGCAGCACACGTGGGGCTATTAATCCACCGCTGGCACGAGTCGGATCCAGAAGGAGTCGGAGTTTCCAATCAGAGCCCAGCATGAATGAAAAGACTCGACCGGTTCAGTCGTGAATGTGGCAGCATCACGGAGTCCTGGGAGGAGGTTTGAACAGGTCACTTCTAGGCTTCCTGTAGCTTCTACTGACGTTCAACAGCTAACCGATCTGATCTGTAAAGATTCAGTTTGATTCCTGCCTGCAGACTGGGAGGAGTTTAAATAAAAGCGAATAAGCTCAGATTAGCTTTGGACTCTGCAGCTCTCTGTGTCCTTTAAAGGGTCAGCACTGTGGATGGTGTTGGTCAAAGACACAGATTTCAAAGTTGAGCGTGAAAGATTCTCACAGACTGAATTCCCCCTCGTGTGCAGAGGCACAGATTGTACCGATTGTATTGAAATGACCCATTTTAGATGCTGGCGGGCCTGAAGGACCACAACATTAAGTGTTTAAGCTGTTCAATGTGCTGCAGCTGACTAGCTAACTAGCCATCTAGCCTGCAAACTGGCGTTAGCAGTGCTCACAAAGAAGGTGCAACACAACACTGTGTCCATGTTTATGGATTACAAGGAGACATTAGCTTGAAAGCTAATGTGGTTGATGTTGAAAGCTCGTAGTCGTTGTGATTGTCAGCCTTCCTGCTTTATGCAAACAAGTTTAAAATGAAATGATCTGATTGGCTGAAAAACATTGTATTGTATTCTGACTGGTGTATTCACAGACAGACGCTGATCTGTTTGCTGTAGTGTCATGAGACACTTACCTGCCCATGCTGGGGGGATGGTGGGTGGAGGCGTCGGGGTTGGTGGGAGCGTTGGAACTGGAGTTGGCTTCACCACTACGAGAAACAAAAACAGTTACAAATAGTCATAAACATGGTTGTAATAAATACAGAACAACAGTAAACATGTGGTACGGTGAAGTCATTGCTTTGGATCCGTCCTGTGAGGTGATGTCAGTCAGTGTGTGAATCATGCTTCATATCTCAGACAACTCGCGTCACATTCACACTGGATGTGTTGGGAAGACGCAGCCCGTTACTACCGTCAGGTTTCCTTCTATGAAACTGAGGTGTCAGGCTGTGGAAGCGTTTAATATCCCAAACATTTTCTCAAACACCAGTCTGAATTTGATTAACAAAAATCTTTCATTCATCTTCTGCTTTATTTGTCCAGTTAATCAATAAGCATGTTGCTCTACATCAAAAGAAAAAGACACAACTGGGATTGAACTGACACACTCACATGTTCTCTCTTTGGCGCTGACTCCTGGACCTTCCAGATTCGGGGTCTGAACGAAGACGGTGGCGGTGTAGAGAGCATCGGGGGACAGTCCGTCGAAGCAGTACTGAGGCAGACCGGCGGGGATGGTGATCTCATGTTGTCCTTTACTGGAGGCTACAGAGGAAGGAGACGTGGAGACCTTTCAGAGTAAGAGCTTAAATCAAGAGTAACAAAACCTCACATAAGCTTGAATCTGCACTCTTTTAAATCTTTTACATTGCACTCAACAAATGGAGATTTTCAGAATATTTACACACTTTCTGAGAAGGCACAACCACTTCAGTTAAGTCAAAGATGTTCCACTGGGAAGACGCTCCACTCAAGTGTTTTCTCAAACCTTTCAGAGTGGGAAACATCTTTGAATGAGTGACTTTTGAGGGATAAACAGAAGGTTCACCCTCTCTTTAACCACTTCAGAACATTATACTCAGATAAAACTGTTGCTTTGGTACTAATTTAAAAGACTAAACCAATTGGAGTTTGCTAATGATGCTGTAAAACGTAAATAAGACACCTTAACGGATCATTTATTGTTCGTTTAAACATTTCCATGGGACTCATCAGTCAGGTTGATTACCCTCAAAGGGAAACACTGACTGACATCGTGAGTTCCTCCTGGATGGCTGGAAAGTCGTAGCTCCAGCCTTGTAAACCACACCCAGTGGGTTTTATATACTTTAGCCCTGAATCATCGTGAAAGATTAATATAAGTGGTGAAAAACGTGAGATACTTACTCGGTATATGCATCTCCAGGGGAATGATAGCATTAATGATAATTACCAGTGACTCAAAGATTACTTCCCCAGGTGCTTACACTCCGGCTTTTTAAAACGAACAACTGGCCCCGCTGGCTGATGAGGTTTCCAACTTCAGCCTGTTTTTCAGCTTCGCAAATGACGTAAAATCATTTATTTCACAGCATTTTTCTGTTTCTGTGCTCCGTTTTTCCAGCAGTCTATATGTTTGGATTTATTCGTGAGTTCAAGTTAAAGTGTCTTTACTTGTGTCTCTTGTGAAGACGTGACTACAGTTGTGTCCGTTACGAGCCGCCATCTTTTGGGCTTTTGAATTTGTAGTTCTGTCAGTGTTGCTGGATTTTCTGTTTTGTTGCCAACGGAGGAAAATAAAAGATCAGTTGATGCTGATGAAATTCTATAAAAGCTCTCATCCTTGTCAACGTCTGTGATGAACTAACCCAACAACTGAGTCTCTCCAGTGAATGTTTACATCTCTGCAGGGCAGTGATAGACTGATAATAAGGTTTCCTATTTACACTGCGCATTCTAGTAAGCACAAACAAACAAAGCGTGTTTAGTGCAGAGACAGCTGCCACACATGATGGCCGCTACCTTTCAGCCGCCTGACAGAACAACTCTTAAAGTTAGAGGGACTTTGCGATTCTCTGTCAAATGACAGAAGCCAGCAGCCCTGGTGACGCAGAATGAGCTCTGTAATATCAACAAGTTGTGATCGAAGTCGCTTAATATAAATTGTTGTGGGAAAACATCTCGGCCAGATCTACTCCAAAACAGTGGCCCCATTCATCAAGATAGAAGATACACAGATTTGTCCAGAGAGTGACGTTAACAAAACATTTCAGCTGGATATTAGATAATTCTTGAGACTGGCAGCCACATGTTCTGACCAGTGTTTCCATGGATTTTAAAACATGGAGGAAATATCAGCGGAGAAGACAGAGGCCTCGTCACGATCCCTCGCTCACTGTTTTTCCACTTACTCATCTCACCACCGTCTCCGACCGCTGTTTGCATTTCCATTTGAGAACTAACAGTTGACTGATTTGTTGACTTGAGAGCATCGTCTGCTGCCTTTCACTGGGACGAATTCTCAGGATTTCTGATCCTCTGGTAGTGGTTAACCCGCCATCTGTCTCACGCTAGCAGACCCATATTTGTTCTGGCAAGCCGTCATAGCGGCCCGAACGGCTAATGACTACCATATAGATATTCAAATATGGATGCTCCCTTCCTGGTTTTTCCTGCTCTTTAACCGCTAACCCGTGTCCATGTGCGAATATGAACCAGATGGGATTCAAAGACCCTGCAGTAATTGAAAAGGATGTAATCTTTGCAGACAGAGACACAATTAAAGCTTGGTGGTCGGACGCTTTCAATCCCGGCCAAAACTTGCATCCTGCTTTGAGTAATAATCACAAGGAGGGGGCCTAAAGATAAACAGTCTCCGAGAGGAAAAAAAAAAAAGTCTAGACTCGATCCCAACAGTCTGCTTAACGCTGCGATGGATCTGCAGCATCCACGGCCACAGAGATGAGCTCATCTGGAGATACGCCTTCAAACATCTGCTTATTGCACATATTACCACATGCATCACCTCAAACAAGTCACCTCCGATCAAGATCTGACTGGTAAAGTGGACCACACCACCTCCATCAGGTGCACACATGAATCCAATGCCTCTATGGGAGGTAGAAGTATTGAAGTTTGACAAAACTGAAGGCAGACTTGTTGACACAACTCAGGTGAACATGAAGAGCTCATATGGAAATAAACAGAAACCAACTGTATCTAAAAACCTAAAAACTGGACTGTAGGCATTCAGAAATGGCCATTACAAATGGTGGATATGTTAATGGTGTATGTATCGTGATAATGGAGGAGACTTACGGTCCATAGGGTTGAGTTTGATGCGGTACGATGTGGCCGCCCTGTGAGGAGTCCATTTGATGCAGAACTTGTCGTGTCCGATGTTGAAGGTCTCAATGTTGGTGACGTTCAGGTAGACTGAGGACATAAGGTCACATTTCAACCAATCCAACATATCAAAGAGACAGTTTCATGGTTTTTACAACCAAACTGAACAGTGCACACAGCTCCACTGGTGATGCTTCCAGGTAAAAAAACTGGTCTAAAGTAAGCCAGATCTCTCGACAGCCACGTCCCAAGTCAAACGTCGAGTTGTATCATTATATTTGGGTGGCAGAAGCATCAGCAGTGGAGATCTCAAAATCTGAGCAAAAGCACAATTAGAACACAAATATAGAAAACTATCTGTTGTGATTTGGAATAACTAAGTCGCTCCTGCATTCGTGTCTTCACACAGTTCCTGTACGTACGTGTTGTTCCCTCTCCGGGCAGCGGGGCGCTCATGCCTCCGGTGTACTGAGCCACCACTTCGACATCGTAGGTGGTTCCAGGCTGCAGGTTGTGCAGAGTGTAAGAGGTCACGTCGCCCACAAAGAAATCTATAGGTTGGCCTGTTCCTGGAAAGACAACGGCAGGACCGAATCACGTATCATCACTGGGGTGGTTGTCAACCCAAACACAACTCTCTCAGACACACAGCCAGAAAACAAACATCAAAGAGTGTCTGCAGAGACAGCAACACTATCTGGGAAGCATTTTGCAGACTGTAACTCAGCAGACGCCAAGCTCAACATCGACTTTGTGTGTTGCTGTGACATGTTGTCTCACCTCCGCCCACAGGAGAGTAGATCAGTCTGTATCCCTGGACAGGAGCTGGCACCGGGTCCCAGGCCACTCTGAAGCGGGTGTACCACTCATCTGAGACTCGAAGGTTTCTGGGACTCAACAGGCCGACTGCGACAGAGAGGAGACGCGTGTCAACAGCAACAATCTCTCTCAGCAGGCAACATGGCTGCCTTTCCATTAACACATGACTCTACTGGAGGAGAAGAGAACCTCCTGAATCTTCACATTTTATTTTAGGAGTTCGACCTCTCAGACGTAAAACTGTGATCATGATGAAGCGGGAATGCCCGAATCTCATCAATATCACCAAAATATCAGAGATCCAGTCTGTGGCAGCTTGAGGCTGCTGTGACTTTAAAAGAAGCTTTGGAAGAAGAAGCAGCAGAGCAGCAGAGAAAAAACTGTCTTTAAGAAACAATAAACTGTCTGTCTGGTTTAAAGTGACAGTCGTACTGATCATTTTATTAAAATAAGCTGTTCTGATTCTTTTGATTTTTCAAAATAAAACATAAAAACTGTACACTGAACCACTTCCTGGATGAACATTTCCTCCTCATGAGCGAGTAACTGATTGATTGATTGGTTAATAAGCTGATTATACTTGTGTTTAGATTTGGGTCTTCACTCAGTCTTGTTGAGCCGCTGTGTGCTGACACACACACAAACCTTTGAGTTTCTATTGTGTGTATAGCTAATGCTACTGCTCACCAGTACAGCGCCCTCCCAGTTCGGCTCCTGTGAGATCCCAGTGGTCTGAACTCGTCACGTTAACGCGTGTTGGCACTGTTGACTAATTTATGTCTCCTGTATTTATTCTCACTGTACGGACTCTCTCTCCAGTAGAGCTGCGAGCTGTCGGTGTGTTTAACTCAACTGTTGCATCAGCAGCAGCAGCGAGAGCCGTAACACAGAGTTCACGGGTTCAATCCCGGCAACAAAGCAAGATGCTGATAGAGTCACAGACTGAGAGTAAAAGAATGTGACACTTTTTATTTTCTCATTACAGAAAACAACAGCTCCATTCTGAAAGGAAAACTCCGCTGAGACTTTTAGTCTTTTAGTTTGAAAGTTGGCTCTGAAGAGGACGTTGGACACGCCCGTGCTTTCTCCACAACAGAGCTCAATACTCTCCTTCTGTGTTGCACAATCACCTCCTCACAGCTCCACTGGGGTTTCTGTGGTTGTAACATACTGATCATGTGACGATGGAGAAGCGGATTATGTTGCAGGAGCAGTTCAAGACGTTCCTATTGACGTTGTGTGACTTTTCTTCTTGCAGTGACTTTGGGTCTTAAATTAGTGTCCAATTGAATTAAATAAAACTGGTGATTTTTGTGCTGTTTGACTGGAAACTAGCTGCCATAACATAAACACCTATACGCAGTACTAGATACTGTCAGAGGACCTGCTGCTTTCACTGCACCACCTGTGCAGACACGGAGTGATGCTGCTGGACTTACGCTGTTCTGGTTCTCAACACACTGTCAACCAGGAAAGGTGCTAATCCACATTTCTCATCAGCAGAGAGCGCAGAGTGTCTCCTGTCGCTGCTAACAGAGCTGTAGAAATCTGTGGCTGCCTCACCTGTGCGTCCGTTTCCATTCAGGGACCCTCCAGGGCCCTCTGCGTAGATGGCCTCCACGGTGATGTTGTAGGGGGTGTCAGGGAGCAGATTCTGCAGCATGGCGTTGTTTCTGTTTCCTGGAACCACAGTCTGAGGATCCAAACACCACGCAGTCAAGAGGTTTTCAGACACAGAGGAAAACGTTATAATGAGTGTTTTTACATTCACAGGTTATCCAGAGAATCCTGAACAACAGGGAGGCTGATTCTAGAGAGACGGCCCTCTGGTCTGTGTATGCGTGCCCTGGTGTTCGCTCTTCCCTTGCAGGTACTGGGAGCAGCTGGGCCCAATGCTCCCAGTCACTATAAAATCTGCCACCTGCCTGTGCTGTGTCTGGTTTCTTTACCATCTTCCCACCAACATTCACACACACACACACACACCTCTCCAAAACCGTGTGTAACATTACACAGTGTGGGTCCCTTCACTAATTCACTGGGATTTAACAGTTAACTGACCCTGTGTGGGTCCTAGGTGTTTATGAGGGGGTCTGAGGCCCCCTGTATTTTGCACTCTGGTCAAACACTTCAAAGTGAGTGAATCCTGCTTAGTTTCTGAGTTTGTACCCCGTTCAGTAAGACATGTATGCAAATCTAATCGTGATGCGTAAATATTAAGTCATTAATAAGTGAACGTATGAACTCTGTTTTCGGTCTGAGGGACGAGCAGTCTGACAGTTGTTGGTGTTATGATGTCCTGAACTGTTTCACCTTCTAGGCCTTAACATTGGTTTCCATTCCTTCAGCAGAGTAATCTCTAATAAACAGGAAGGAATCATTTTGTGTCCTGAAGCAGAAAATTGCACTTTATGGAAGCTGTGTACAAACGAAACCTTCTCCATTAGCCACAGATGCTGATTTGTAATAATTGCGTGCATTTATGAATGTTTTAATTCTGGAGGAGTCCTTTCATCGCCGTCCCTCCGCTGCAGTTAGCTGACTCATACAGAACAGGTGCTACGCTAACAAGCGGAGGGGGAGCACAGCTGGGCCGTCTCCGCCCTCCACTGCCCCTCCAACTCTTTATGTAGGACTATTAATAACATTATTAAGGCCCCAATTGTAGTGTTTGTTCAATAGAGCCTGTAATTAGTCCCACTAATCGGTGATTTATAACCTGAACGAGCCAGGGGAATGCTGGGATGTGACTTCACCGCATAGTTTGCACCGAGCGTCACAACGAGTGGTGAACAGCGAGTGTATCAAAAGTTTATCCAAAACAAAAAACGTCATTACCGCAAATTAATCTCTCATTATTGCTAAAACGTTCAGGGGTCGAATAGATGAAATAAGCATTTTCTTTGTTATGTCTTCACAAAAATCTGTCCCACAGCAGAAACCAGTACAATTTTGATGAAACCCTTGTGATGGGTGTAAATCGGCCTTGAGGTGTCAGAGAACTCACAAACTCTGTGATGGGGTCGCCGGTCATGGGAGCATAGGAGATCCTGTACTGCCTCACAGGACCCTCTGCGTGGTCCCAGCCGATGGTGAGGGTGCTGGTGGTGGCATCGAACACGCGCATGTTCCTGGGACCAGCACGCGGCACTGCAGCAGAAACACATCGGACAACATGTTTGATGATACACTGAGTCTCTGTACACTATAACAACTTTTACAGTAAGTTACAAGTCCTTCAAACTGCTAGTTTAACAATAATGCTCCTCGTTCATGTACAGAAATCCATCCAGTTTTGCAACTTTTAAAGGATTTTCATGATTGAAGAAATGAATTCTACATTCAATTCAACTACTGTTGCAAACTGCATTAAAAAAAAGGTCTTTTTTTTGTCGAGACAGATGTTGTCTTAGGCTAGCAAGCTAATGCTAACGTAACCTCTGCAGATGTGTTTGTGTGTCGTTTCATGGTCAATAAATTAAGTGATTGTGAAGTATACGTGCCATGTAGTAAACAACAGGACTAACCAGCGTATTTTCATTATTTAGTTGAATCTGTTTTTTTAATAAAGTTGAATCAAGCACACAGATCTGGAGTTTTAAGGAGCTTTTGTTCAGTTTTTGACTAGTTTTGACTACTTGACTGAGTGCAGAGTATCCAGGGCAAAGCCATCGTTTTCTTTTGACAGTCAATAAGGAAACAGAAGTAGAAGTTATCTGGATGTAAGTACATAAGCAGCCAGTTACGGAGCAGAACGCTGAAATAGAACTAACCAGTATTTCGCTTAATTTAGCTGCAAGAAAGTAACGGCATCACACGGGCAAAGCTTGTTGACATGATGAAGCTTCTTATTTTGTTAATGTATTTGTTTTATGATAACCACCAGTGAAGTACTGGATCATCAAGTGCCACTCATGATACCATATCATCATCATCTGTTGAGAGGAAGTGTGTTAGCAACTAGAAGTTCAAGTTAACTTGCTCCTTAAGATAAACCCTTCTTGTGTGTAGCCAACAAGCTCTTACCCACTCATGTATATGACTCAGTGTAGATGTAAACACTGGTACCGTGATTGTATGCAGTCTCAGCACGCGACGTGGCTGTTGCACTCACATGTTTTGCCGTTGCTCTTGACCGGCGATGCCTCTCCGTCGGCGTACAGAGCTGAGACGGTGACCGAATAGGGAGTATCTGGGATCAGGTTGTCCAGGAAGGCATTGTGAATACTTCCTGGAACCAGGACCTTTTTGGAGAAGAAAGCCAAGGGTCAAAAACATATAGACATCATCATCATCATCATCATCACGACAGCCACAGCGGGGAGGCTTTGCCTATTCAAATGAGGCTTCATGCATTACATAAAGGCCTGGCAGTGATAATGTACATAATGACCTCACTGCTCATCCCACATCCAGTTATCTCTCCAAGCATTCTGCTGCCAAAGTTTTCCTGAAACACTAACAAAGGCCCGGGAGGTTAGACGCCAAACAAATCATTCATTCGGTAAGTGGACTGACTGATAAACAGTTTCTGCAAGGAAGCGGCTGGAGAGTGCTGGGTCTGTCAGCGACTCAGAGCAGCTCCAGACGTGTTTTCCAACAACAAGGACGACTGCAGACCGTCTCTTGTCACTGGGATTATCACGGCATCTATGTCCTGCTTTTTGAGCCATAAAAATCAAGGCCATTGCATCATGGGAAATACATCTGCTGGTTGAACTCATCAAGAGCTTTTGTTTTGGTTAAAGCAAATATCTCAGAGGGTTTTGGACCCAAAGCTTCTGGCACATGGGACCATGAAACAGGTTCCTCAGCGATGATGTGGTTGAGATCCCACAACTGGAAGCACACATACGCCTGCTGACCTGGGGTCAAATCCCTCCAGTCCACTCAACAGTAAGTCCAATGGATTGGCTGTTGTCCTTTTAAAACACAGTGAATTACGTTAGACTGGAGGTGCAGTCACACAGTCATTTCCTGAAGGTTCTCGAGGGTTGAGATGAAACTCACTGGTGGAGGAAAACCTCCGTGAAAGGAGCCAAAGAATCCCAGAGGTTCTGGGTAGTTAATGGGATTTTAAGAGGCATTGTGATTACTGTGTTAAAGAGTCAACTTGAATGATCCATTGACGACTTTGTAAGTATAAACTTTCAGTTCAGCTGTGATGTCATGAAGACAATAAGTATTTCCATTGATGACTTTTGTTGTCTTCCCTTTTCTTGTTCCTAACATGACAGTTGACTATAGATCACACAGAGTCGTGTCCTTACGGCTTATTGAACCACTTGAACGTCGTGCATATTGTGTATTTGACTTCAATCTCATTTGAAGGCAGCATAACATCAGACTGAAGCCCAGTGAAAAAGACGAGTTCTGTATTATAAAGCCTAGTTTGTTATCTAACGTGCTGAGGTTAGATAGTTAGCCTAGCTGACCCCTCAGCTGCTTACAATCCCTTTGTTGTACCAACGTGTTTCCAGTTTCAACATGATAATACCCCCGAGTATAAAACCAGGTCCATAAAGAAATGGGTTTCCCAGTTTGGTGTGGAAGGACTTGACTGGTCTGCACAGAGCCCTGACCTCAACCCCATCCAACAGCTTTGGGATGAACTGGAACACAGACCTGATCCCCCAACATCAGTGTTGGACCTCGCTGCAGCCAGGTTATAAAATATGGTGGAAAGACTGAAACCAGAAGAGTGGAGGCAGCTCTAACAGAAGATTAATGCCCATGGTTTTGGAATCACATGTGGGTGTAATCTTACATTTTCCACTTACTTTTGGCCATAAAGTATATCTCTTCTGAACTTTTTTTGGTTCTTCCCACTTAGGTTTAAAGCCAATGACACCAATCTATAATTTTTATCTTTAAAAGCAGCACTGTCACTTAGAAATATTACAAAAACAAATTCCTCTATTGAT
This sequence comes from Enoplosus armatus, assembly GCF_043641665.1. Classification (NCBI taxonomy): domain Eukaryota; kingdom Metazoa; phylum Chordata; class Actinopteri; order Centrarchiformes; family Enoplosidae; genus Enoplosus; species Enoplosus armatus. Next base: position 1,805,248 of record NC_092198.1, on the reverse strand, counting down.
TAAATATCTTACAGCAGCTTCAGGGCCTGAATTAACACATCTGTGATGTGAAATGAGGCCAATTTGAGCTTAATTATACTGAATTAGTCATCAAGAGTTGGTGGATCTTTGCATTTCTGAGCTCGTCTTTGTGTCTTCTCTGTTGCCAAACCAGCTTCCTCTCAGACTAAAACAAAATTAAAGTTAATTAAAATGAAATACAACAGAAGTGAAAATAGATGAAATGGTGACTACAAGGGATAATAAACCTCTCAGGGTGGTGAATATCAGCTTCACAGCATCATCAAACAGATCCTAATCATCAACACAGCCAAATTAGACTCCAACCATAGGAGCTTTTACTGACAGATGTGTCCGGCGTGCAGTATTTCCAAACTTCAGTCACAGAGTTCAAACTCCTGTGGGGAAATAAAGACCCCTTTTCTCTCCCTGTGATCCACATATTTGCACTGGTGCATGAAATCAGTGGAGAAGTACAAAAAGCTGACAAGTCATGATTTCCATATTTAAGAGCATCACCATAATAACTGCTGCTCAAACATCTGTGCAGCATCAACGCGAACACTTAGTGAAACAAATAGGAACAGCCAAGAGGGACCACCTGTTGTTTCCATGAAATAGACCGACCCGGTGAAAGCTATGACCCTGCATTGATTTCACTGGTTTAATCAGATGTGGAGAAGAGATGGAGAAGACTGATAAGACTCTCAGACAAGCAGAGTAGATGTGACCTGATTCTATGAGCTTATCAACAATGTTCATATTAACAATGTATAGTCCTTCAACATACAGCTGCACAGTGTAAACACAACAGTCAGATTCAAGTCAAGACCTACAAGTCCCAAGTCCAGAACAAAATCAAGATCAAATAGCCTCAAGTCAGGTCCCCAGTCAGGTCCCAGGTCAAGATCAAAAAGCCTCGAGTTAAGACCTACAAATCTCAAGTAAAGGTCCCTTGTCAGGACCAGCAAGTCCCAAGTAAAGACCTACAAGTCTCAAGTCGAGACAAACGTCAAGACCAAAAAGCCTCAAGTGAATAAGTAAGTCAAGACCTACAAGTCTCAGGTAAAAGAGTTAAAAGTCCTAAACAAGTCATGCACTCGTCACCAAATCCAATACAGGTTTTACATCTGAATGTGATAATCAGAGGTAACATCAGTTGTCTGTCTGCTGGTCTGCAACAACAAAGAAGATGTCACCTTAGAGACATTTTCATTATTTTTTGGCATTTTATAGACTAAATGAACAATTGATTAATACAGACAGATTAGTCAAATCTGTCATGATATCCTCTTTATCTTAAAAAGTAAGATAAAAACTGCTTGTGGGATGAGATAATTCCCCTTTTTTTCCAATGTGATTTCACTTATCTCCAACAAGACTTGACCTGCAGCCTTTGCAACAAGTTGATTTGCAATGGAAAAAAACATTATCTAATTTTCTGATCTCAATAGCAGATTTTTATAGCTGTTTGAAAGTAAGATAACATATCAGAGTTTGTTATTTTCTTTTGTCTTTACCTCCGTAGCTGTGCTCTTTCTCCTTTGTGAGTCCAGACAGATCTCAGGGGAAACCACCTCTTCCTGCCTTTGAGGCAAATTCTGCCGCTAATGACAGTTTGTGTTTTAACAGCCTGGGGAGGGTTACTCACCGACTCGGTGGGTCTGGCTCCGGACAGAGGGGAATAAGCCACCCGGTACTGATGAACCTGGCCTGAGGCGGGTTCCCAGCGCACGTTCAGGCTGTTGGGGGTGGGGTTGTACACCTGGATGTTCCTGGGTGGCGTGCGTGGGACTGCAGGATCACAGAGGTTAAGAGAAAGTGAAGTGAGGAAGGGGGGAGTGCTGACTGTACGGCCCATTGTAGGACCCAGAAAATGACGGCTGATGCTGATGGATTTACAAACACAACTGATTACATTCCTGAAAATGACACTGTTAGTAAGTAAAGTGCTAAACAGAAAAGGAGCAAATGTCAAGCCAAGGATTAGATTAGTCTAGGCTTTGCATTTTTAAAAAGCTAACTTGAAACCAAATTCTTTAAACAATTGACAAAAGGTCAGAACCCCAGTGAACCTTTAAGTGACTTCAAACGTCTGTTGTCTTCTACTAAAGCTTATAATTAAAACAAACTGATTTCTGTTGGAATCACTTCCAAAATCTTAGGCTTTTATCAACATTTAATGGACGAATAAATTGTCTTTGCGGTGAGACACACTGCATCACAGTCAAACTGGAGGTTGAACTCGAATGCTGAGTGCAGCAAAAGTCTCCAGCAGGAGAGTCATTTTATAGTGTCTATGTGGAGAATGTGTAGAGAGAAGTAGCACAGTTTTGGGTTTATGCAAAAGCCCTTAACTTCCCTTTTAAACCAAACCAGATGTGCATATCCCCCCGGTATTTGGAGCTTTACCCAATAAAAACTAGATGCAGTAGGTAGACTTGAACCGAGCCTCCTCCACAACAAGGACGAACCCTCCAGAGAGCCAAAAAGACAAAAATATTGTATAACCTGAAATAATTATCATTTAATACCTTTAAAAAACAGAGGACAGTCTGTCAGGATGTTTTACTTCTATCATCCAAGGACAAAATTACCTTCTGTCCTTCAGAGACATTATGTAATCTTGATCTAATTTTGTGTTATTAATCGTTTTATAGCAGTAAGCGCCATTTATTTTGCACATTTTGGCCTGAAACACTGTTTTTGTCCAGACAAAATGTGACAAATTCCTCCTGGGACAGAAACGGTAAAACTGGACTGAGTTACTGGTAATAAAAGATCATTAACGTCACACGCAGGCTCATATTCATTGATAGACTGACTCACAAAGAGGACCAGTGAGTCTCTACTGTGATGGAGAGGTCGCCTCACCAACAGGCGGACGTTTCTGGTTCACTTCTCGCTGCAGCCGCCACATGAGACACTTAACACGTCCTACTACAGTGTCCTCGCTGTCATTCTGCTTAAATTAACGTTTCACTGCCTCAATGTTAACACAACTTTTCAAACAAATACATGACAGAAGACAAACTCGCACAAGCCTTCTCCAGATACTTTAAACGTGTGATCTGTCTACGAGGAAGCCAGAAACAGCCTCAGAAACCATCTTAATAAAAGCAAGATAGCCGAGAACCTTCGGAGAATAAAGCCTGATGTACTGGAGAAGAGTTGTGTTTGAATTCTTCTTACCTTAACACGAACCCCAAACTTACCAACTACCAGTTATCTCACCATGAAAAGCCCAAACCACAACCATTTTGAAGAATGAATCCATGAGTTTGGAGGTTTAACAGACAATTTAACCAAGACAACCCAAGAAATTCACTACAAGTCTCTGCATTTTGCAAATAGCCACATATTTCCCCTGACTGGCGCATTATGTGTAGTTGTATATATAATGCTTCATAACCACACAAAAAAACCCTTTTCGTTGGACATAAACTGTCCACAAATGTCCTCAAAACAGATTGACAAACAAAGCGCTTCACATCTGGATGACTCGACAATGAAGCCTCCAAACTATCCAAGACACGAAATCAAATATTCAGGCCTGTGTTTGCCTGCTGGAGCGGTCTGTGGGATCACAGTTGGGCCTCACTCACAGCTTTCCAATTAAAAACCCCAGGATGCATTTCTGCTGACTGAGCATGGCATGCCGTCTGGGCAGAGAGAAAACCAAGACACACAACGGGACGTCAAACCACACAGACGCAGAGAAACCAGCGACTCAACAGCGACTCAGAGAGGATTCAGTCTCCGTCCAAACTCCAGTTACCAACAGTCGTTTAAAGTTCCACATTATCTTGTTTTATTTTCGGCCATCGATCACTTTGGAAGAAGTCTTCAGCTTCTCTTTGTTCCATCGACTCATCCTGAGGGGCGACCTCAAGGCTTTTTGTGATTTAAGGCTTTTGGCTAATTCTGCAGACTGTGGTTGTTTTTCTACCTGGGAGAAACTGTTTGTCTATAAAGATGTTTCTGATGTCAAACTCTGCAGAAAGACAAAATAAAACAAGCTGACAATGATGAAGTTCACTTCAGGAGGTTATCGTGGTTACATTAGTGCAGAGACATAAACTATAAACTTTTATCTCAGTAAAGGAATGGCTGCTCTGTCTCTCTTCACTCCTCTGACCGCTGACCGCTGGCTGGTGCTCAGTAAAACCGTGACCTTTGACCTTTACTTCAGCGCTGGAGGAGATGGTTAAAAGTCTCTGACTTCTGCCACAGAGAAAATTAATTCCTGATGAGTGAAAATGCATCTTCCAGCATCTTTACTGCAGAAATGGGCCGCGGACCGAATTATCTGTCAACAGCTGAGAAGCGGTGTCACAGAATTTCACGGTGAGGAGCTCAAAAAGCCTCAAAAATGATTTCAAGAGCCTGACAGGAGTCTGCGAGCATGTGACTGATGGACAGAATTAGGAATTTGATGCACTTGAAAACATATTTGGAGAAACTAAACAAATGTGGGATTTATGTTCCGCTTTAATGGAATTATTCCATGTTTCACTTTTACGAGAGAAACAGCTTCAAAGACTGTTTCATCCCCCACAGGACCAGTCTGATTAAATGTTTAGTATTGTCAAGTTGTTTTCTAAAAACAGATGTTTGAAAGAGTTGGGCTGTTTTATAATCGGGTCATGTATGTGTTACAGAGCGAGCCTGTTACTTTAAGAAAGTGTTAGCCTCATTAGCCTAATGTAGGAGAGCGAGTTTCTGTGCGTCCGCTGGAGTTAGTCAGCACTGAAAGTGTCCAGTAAGCTCAGTTTAACCCCCAGAAGTTTTATGATGTTTGTGTAATGTTTTTGTGGGCACAGAGGGAAAGAAATTCTCATCAGTGGAAAGCCTCTACTGAAGTCTTTACTGCAGAAATTAAGATTTAATTAAAAAAGGAGCCCAGATAATTTTTTTGAGGGAGTCTTCAACACTTCTGTCCATAAAGCAGAAAGATCTGATTTGATATGAAATGTCAATGTGGTCCCTGTTCCAGCGTCAGATGTCCACTAAGGTCTGATCAGACGGTGTGAGGAGAGTCGAGGACTTACGTGTCTTTCCGTTGTCGGACTGGCGCAGACCTTCTCCCTCTGGGTAAACCGGGACCACCGTCACAGTGTAGGGAGTGTCTGACAGCAGGTTCCTCAGTATGGTGTTGGTGGTGCCGCCCGACACCTGCTCCTGTTCACGCACACCGACACGAAACAAGATTATTACACAACGTTTCACATCCCAGAATGAGCTATAATAAGCTGTGGCTCAGCAGCAAACATAACTGCCGAGATCAAACGTTTATTGCAGGTGTGAACTCTGGGAAGAATGTTATTATTTTACACAAAACAATCATCGAAAACTACGAGAGCTGTAGTTTTAATAGAGTTTAAAGGTGAGCATGAAGACTGATCAGAAGAATGAGGCGGACTTACAGCAGAAAGAAAACATGAAGCCAGGCGTTAAAAGATGAACTTTGTTTGCCATGGTAACGTAAGCCAGATTCCATGTAAACAAAACATTGACTTCCAAGATGAAAGACGAGATCTCTGACGCACAGTGACGATACTTCATCTTCTAGTACTGATATTCTGACAAATACTAACAAAACTGATATCTGCAGTCATGCAGGAAGTCAGTCTGAAGACTCACCATGTCCTCGGCTCCTCCGGTCGCGGGAACGTAGACGATGCGATACTGGCGGACGTTGCCCTCCGCCGGCTCCCAGCGCACCTTGAGGGAGCTGGTGGTGGGATCAGTGACCTGCAGGTTCTTCACTCCGCCCAGAGCCTCTGTCAACACCACAGAGAGCCGTTACACGACTGTCAACTTCCTGTTTGAGTTACAGCCAGTCAACTCTCCTTAACCTCGTCGGGGGAACAGATGACTGAGGGTTACCGCTTCAGGGAGGTTCAACGAGTCCGTTGTCAAGTGTCAATCACAGGAAGTGACATCTGCTGACTTTCAAATTACTTTTCTTTGATTATCTAAACTTCCTGCTACGACACCTAATTATCTTGTTGGTGCTTTGTCACGCTTCCAAACCCACTAGATTTGTCACGTTTAGACACATTAAGACAAACTTGATGGGAGGAAGCACAAATAAGACCATTTCCGTGCAATAGAATATCAATACCAACACGTTTTTAGTTTTATATCCAGTCTTAAAACAGTTAATAGTTTTGTCACATAGTGATTAGTGGATTATCTCCGGCCAACTCACTTGTCTTTCCATTCTCCGACATGCGTTTTCCCTCCACGTCAGAGTAAAGAGGCACCAGCGTCACTTTGTACTCGGTGTCCGGCCGCAGGTCTCTCAGCACCGTGTTGGTCGACATACCAGATACCTGAGTCTGTAAAGGACAAAATAACACGTCTGTAAAGGACTCTCAGCCACAGAAACACGACGTTCTACACTTCATTGGTCCATAGTTGGTATCTATTTATGTGTCACGGTGTAATAAGCGCCTTAACCCCTCAACACATCTTCTTTTATTTCTCCTAATGTAGCTTTAAAGTTGAAAACTCATCTTAATCCACACAGTCTGACAGTATCGTTGCACCATGTTGCTCCAGCTCTCTATTGAAGCTTTATGATCAAAAAGTGAAATGAAATTAAATGAAATGAAGTTCCATTATTATTATTATTATTATCCCAATAGAAACCGACCACGCTCTCGGTTCCTCCGGCGGCAGGGACGTAGATGATGTGGTACTGCCTGACGTCGCCCTCGGCCGGCTCCCAGCGAACCCTGAGGGAGTTGGTGGTGGGGTCGGTCACCTGGAGATTCTTCACTCCGCCCAGAGGCTCTGAAAGAGACGCACATAATCCTCGCTGTTAGCTTTATCCTGCAGGGAGCACCGGATGGGTGGAGGTCACCTCATCAGGACAGTCCAGATGTCTCAAAGCCGGGGAGGTTGTCAATCACAGAGGACTGTCTCTTCCTTTCCTGTGACTGTCTAAACTTTCTGGTATTCTACGAGGCAAAAACATCCCCATTAAAATGTTTTTTGGACTTAAAAGACGATTAACTTCTGCAAATAATCCTTCACATTTGTTTTATCCTGCAGGGTGCACCAGATGGGTGGGTTTACCACATCAGGAGTGTCCAGATGTATCAGAGTCGGGGAAGTTGCCTAAACTTTCTGGAATTCATTACGTTCTTTTGTGAGCCATAAATGTCCATATACACAAGGTCTGTATCCTCATTCTCAGTCTCACAGGACCAAACCGCTGATTTTCTTGCATGTTTTAGCCCTTTCACTACAAACTGAGATAACTTTACATTACTGGCAGGTTTTCAGACGGACTTGCTGTCTCTCAGGCAGCCAGTGGTTTCAGTTCTCTGGGAAAAAAAGTAGATTTTCTTAGTATGTTATTGTAGTGTCATAACGCTGTTTCGTGCAGAGACCATTTTCAAAACTGTCCTGTTTGTGGTGGAAACAAGAATGCTGCAACGACCACAAGTCAGCTGCTGAGCAGATTAAATTTACATCTACCAGCTATGCTGTTAGGAATTCATCAGTCAAGTTTTTTCTTTAAAAAGGATTTTGTTTCTTAAAGCAAAAACATGATCACAGTCTCCAGATTAAAGCCAAAACCTCAAAATATTGAGCAACAGAGTTTAAGGGTAGATTTCCTGCAGCTCTCTACAGTGGACCTGACACCCTGCTGATATCAGAAGAAATTATTAAATATTTTATGAAATATTAGGCTTATTAAGCTTCAGGGAAAAGCAAACAGTGGAGCTACATCACACAACAAAGGCTACATATTCAAGGCGACTGTTTAAACTCCCATGTAGTTACCACGTCGACAAGTTAGCGGCTTATAAGGCAGCAGGTGTGACATTGAATCTCTACCTGTTCATCCCCGGTTTGTGTCAGTCCCAATTTTTCCTGTCAGCTTTCTACTGAACTCTCTAAAGGTAGAAAATGGCCCAAAATAAACTCTCCTGTCCTGGAAGACAGAATATTTAAGATGGGCACGACTTATAAATAGTGACCTCTAGTTGTTCTGTTTCTCTGTTCTCTGTAAAGATAATCTCCTCTGTGCCTGCGAGTCGTGTCGAGTTGCAAAGAAAATAAAGTTCAAATGATCCAATAAATAAATCATGCAACCATCAATAGCATAAATAAAATAATGGCGGCAATAAAACATTGGTTCTTTGGATTTTGGATGGTCCTTGAATGCACCAACAGGGAGAGATTACTGAACCAGTCTAAACCAGTGAGTGCGTGATCACCCCTGGATGACTGGAAATTAATCAGAATCTCTGGAAAATGTTTGGCCGTTTAATGAAGCTATGCACAGTTTTAAAGACCACATGGAATAAGGACTCTAACTTCCAGGATAGTGAACAATGGGTTCATTTCAGTTCCCTTAACTGCATCCACGTTTTCCCTGAGAAGCGAGGGAAAGAGGAATCAATGAAACGAAACTTTCCTCTCAGGCATCATCTGAAGCGACGAGCGAGGAACAATCGAATAAGAGAATCAACATGTACCCAGTTTCTGAACTAATGCCGCTCCTCTGCTTTACATAACTGAGAGCCCGCTGGTTTACAGTTAAGAGAGATGCTTTTCTGTGTTATATCACGCCTCAACATTGTGTTTCAACAAGAAAAAACATCACATTAATGAAGCAAAGATGACATTTTATTGGTTTTTTAATGGACCGGAACCGTTATGACCCTTTAAAAACTGTTTTTTTATACAATAAGCGGCTTTAAATTTCTGAGCTGTTATGAATGTTGAACAAAATGAGCCGGGGTCAAATAAAGAATAAGCCTTAGTGTTTGTTGAGCCTCAGACAGGTGAAGTTTTGTACATGAGGTTATTTCAGATGCACCATACCTGTCTTTCTTATCTTCCTCCATCTGACACAAACAGCCCAACAGAAAGCATGAAGGCTCCTGTCAGGTTTGATTATGTGACTCTCTCTGGAACAATGCACACATGCCTCCAGGAATGTGAGCTGAACAAGAGCTGAACATCCTTGTGAGTCACTCACTTGTCTTTCCCTCCTCGGCCTGCCGAATGCCCTCCACGTCTGGGTAGATGGGAACAACAGCCACGCTGTAGACGGTGTCGGACTCCAGGTTCCTCAGGGTGGTGCTGGTGGTGCCTCCTGACACCTCCTCCTGTTCAGTAAAATGTTAAAACCTCCGTCAGCACGATAACGACTTAATCTGATAACGGTGAGAATGTCTGAGTCCACAGTGCCGAAGCAAACAGAGGTGGAGCTGTACTGAAACTTCTGGAGGCAGTGTGGGTACAAACAGCGAACTGAAACAGTTTCTACCATTCGTTCTTCTCCTCCTGGTTGAGCTGCGTAGAAGACCTTGTAGCTGCGGACGTTTCCCACCGCTGGATCCCAGCGAGCCGTCAGAGTGTTGATGGTCGGGTCCACCACCTGCAGGTTCTTCACTCCACCCAAAGGATCTGAGAGGGAGGAGCAGTGACAGACCCTCTCAGTTAGTGCTGAAGGGATTCATTAATCAACTAGTTAATTTACAAACACTTTGATCCTGATCTACTCAACGCACAACCCCAGTTTCTTCCATCTTTCTTTCTCTTGTCAGGGAGTCTGTTTAAGGTCAGTGATAAAACGCCACCGAAGCCAGGCACCCTGGTCTGGAGACTTCAGATAAGTCCACCGATCCAGGTAGTGTCTCTGTGTGGGTCTGAATGGGATCAGTGTGTACTCCACTCATTGCAGTGTATTATCATATTTAGTGGTTTATATTCAGTGCTGTTGCTATGGTTACTCAAAGACAAACGCGCCTGACATATATTTCATATTTCAACGAATCTGGTTTCACTGGTGTTTTAATATTCTTCACATATCTTCGTGTCTTTATTAGGTTTTGTGAGCTAAAGATAGTTTTCGGTCCATGTGGCCAATAAAGTTGTATTTTACTCTTTATTCTATTCTTTTTCCACATTCAGTGAAATGAGCTCTGGCTCAGCGTTGTTCTTCTCTTAAGGTCCAGGTCACGTCCTTCAGCCACAAATCAATCTGAACTCACTTGTCTTCCCATTCTCAGACTGCGGCTTGCCCTCCATCTCATGGTAGACGGGCACGATGGTGACGGTGTACTCAGTGTTGGGCTCCAGGCTCTTCAGGACGGTGGAGGTGGTGGTTCCAGACACCTGGTCCTGGTGGAGGACAAAAGAAACAACTTTGAACTGGGTGAACTCTAGGATTTAGGAGAACTCTTAGGAAAGCCATTACCAAGAATAGAGGCGTTTGGCAGGAAGAGAAAGACTCTCAGACTGAACGATGTTGCAGTTTAATGTGTTGTGAGCTCAGTTTTCTTGGATGCAGCTTCAGTCAGTAACTGTCTTTGTGCAGCTCACTAACAGAACAGCAGAGGCTCAGAGATGAAGATGGATTTAAGCAGAAAGCTTCCACTTAAAACAGTCCTGAGACAGTCTGGGCCTTCGAGCAAACCACCAAACTGGCAGCAGGAAGGAGTGTATGCCTTCCTCTGTACGCACTCCTTCAGGCTTCTGCTGCAAATCTAAATTTGTTCTTTGTCCATTTAATCTAATTGCAAGTCCTAAAATCTGCCAACACGCTGAGATAACTTCAGCTGCTTCCAAACCAAATCATTTTATTTCACGACATTTCTTAAACCAAGTGACATAATCTTGAGAGTAATGAAAAGGACCCCCACAGATTGTCGCTGCTTTATAGAAAACAGTTGAAACTGCCTTGGAAATGAGTTAAACTGTCCCACATCGCTGTCAAATGTTTTCCATTAGCTGTAAGTAAATGTAGATTTTAAAGACAACAACATTATCCAGCGGTTTTCATCTTGTGATAACTTGATATTGCACTTTTTCCAGAACAAGTAAAGAAAGTTCTTGCATGAAACTGCCTTGGAAACAAGTGGAATCATCCCATGGCATCTCACGCCACTGGCACTTCTCCACTCTTGTTGAGAAAACTTGAATTTGAGGCCAAAACTGAGAGTAGCCTATTGCTCACACAGTGCAGTACCTGCTCTCACTTAGAAATAGTACTTGTACTTTCTTTGTCATGTAGTCGTGGCCTGCAAAAGAAAATGTTACGTGACCAACATCAAATCAACAGAAAGAAGAAGAAGAAGAAGAAGAAGAAGAAGAAGAAGAAGAAGAAGAAACGGAAGAAGACATTTTTATCCTGTCGGGACTAAATCTTCTGTGGTTTATTTAACTCCTTAAAATACACTTTCCCTCCATTTTCCACCTTAAGTAGCTTTAAGTCAGAAGCATCAACAGTCACCTTAAAATAATATAAAATAATAATGATGTAGTAATGCAGCTAACCATTATTACCGTATCACTACTCTTCCTATCAGCCTTTGGTCTCCATTCATTTCCATTCAATATGAAAGTCTGTTATCAGCTTCTTTTACGTTTGCTTCGGTTGGTTAATCCATCACAGAAAGGGTTTGAGATGTATGTATATGTATATGTATGTGTATATATTAGGTGGTGTCATCGTATAAATGGCAGAAAAATTGCTAAATCACCGGTCCGCTGAAGCATGCAACACAGAAAATCTGACCCCAATAAAAGACAGATGCACTTAGAATAATAGAAAATAAAGAATGGTCGGTTACAGAGGGACAGAGAGAGAGGACTTAACCTCAGTTAGATTTTCCCAGTTAAATAAAAGGTTAACACGTCTCTTCTCACTGCCAAAGAACAATCATTTGGACTTTAAGGTAGCTAAAATGCTTCAAAGTGGTTTAATTTAAAACAAACATATCTCATTTCACATTTCAGGCAGTCATAAAAACCAAGATACTAATGGGGCATGGATGAAGTTCTCAGCTTCTGGTAAAAATCCAACATCTGGATCTTGACAGTTACATAAAACTGGATTCTGCCTTCTATTCTGCCATCGAGTGTCTTAGTTTTCAGCGAAGATCAACTTGTCTTAGGACACGTCTTAAACCTGGTGATGTACTAGCTACAGACTGCAGTCTCACCACGTCCTGCTCTCCTCCTCCAGCAGTGGGCACCCAGATCACGATGTACTCGCGTACGTTTCCCTCGGCGGGCTCCCAGCGGACGTTCAGGGTGCTGGTGGTGGGATTGGTGACCTGCAGGTTCCTCACAAAACCCAGCGGCTCTGAGCAGAGACACGAAGCAGGAAGACAAATTCAGGGCTTGGGTGGGAGCGTCAGAGGTTACTGGTATCTGGGGGGCAGTTTGTTCACGTGTTGGAAGGCAAGATTTCTGGCTCGTTTTTCCTTTAGGTCGCATTGAGACTCAGTTTCACTCTGCTGTTGTTGGCATTGATGCTTTTGTATATTCATGAAGCTATTTTGTGCTTCTCTCATGCAGATTCCTCCCTGCTGAAGTCATTAATCAACAGCAGAGTGTTACTGTATCTATAGCCAGAGTAATTAGTGGAGATTAAAACCAAATAACCTGAGAACTTCTTCACTTTTATTAGTGAAATATGTGTTTACTCTTCAGTGTAAGACGAACAATAATAACAATAATAAGAAAAACAACTAACACTTCTTTACAGAGAAACAGCAGCTACTAAAAGACCAAATCGAATACAACTTAGACTAATGACTAATTCACTATTCGTGAAACAGAATGAAGAGCCATGGGAGGAAGTGATCTGCTTAATGATTTCTTGGAGGCTCAGGTGGAAGCTCTTGGACTTGAATAAAATCTTCTGCCAACAGCACGTGACCACGGCCACAGATACTCACTTGTCCTCCCGGTGTCAGTCAGGCTGGGTCCGTCTCCCTCTGCGTAGACGGGGACCACGGTGACGGTGTAGCGGGTGTCCGGTAGAAGCTTGTCCAGGACGGTTTTGGTGGTGCTCTCTGACACTTGCTCCTGCAAAGACACACATGGTGAAATCAACGCCCTGCAAAAATGCCTTTAACAAAGAAGCTACCGGCCGCAAGAGCCCTGACCTTTGACCTCCAGCAGGTGAAAAGACAAACTGTCCCCTGGAGAAGAATCAGTTTACTGCAGTTACACTGAACTTGCTGTTCAACTATGATGAAAGTTGGAAGCTAAAACTAATATTTTTGTGCTGAAGTTCACAGAACTATTCAAACAGCTATTTCTTTTGTTGCTTTTAGGGCACAACTGTCTCTTAAAACACTATTTAGACCATCATACGATTTTCCACTGAAACCAGATTTTATTAATTTAGTTCAACTTGAATAAAAGTCAAACCCTAACAGAAATGATTCTAGTTCTTCCAGGATGTGCAGTTTCTTCTTAACTGAAGATGCAGCATATGAAGCTACATGAATTCCTCTGGCAGAGGAGATAAAACTTCATCTGTAAAATTTACTTTGACATATCAACTGGGGGTAAAAGCTAAGTCAGAGACAAACAGACGAACACGAGCCGCTGTGTTCTTTACAGTCTGAACCTCATCGAGCGCTGACGGCAGGCGTATTTACACACACCGAGAAATATAAACCCCACAAACACCCCATGCGGCGATGAGGGATGCTCTTTTGCAAAAGGATTTAGACGCTATTGTGGGGCAGTCAAAAAGCATGACGTCACTAAATCCCTGATGAGGGCTTTGATCGTTTCTTTTCAAACAAGTCTGACAGCTTTTTATTGACTTCTGCTGCAAAACCTGTGACATTTCTAAACAGAGTAATTGTCCTGCCAGGATTTATTTATATTTTGTAACATTACCATGACTTTCATGTGGAGTACTTCAACCTTGTCACAGAGCAGTGGTGTTAACAATCCAACACTGGGTGCCAAAAACATTTGATACTTGAACATCTTCCAGATCAGCTCGCAAAGTCATCCAGCAACAAACTGCAACAGCCGATCAGAAGACACTGGTCTGAACTCAGTGTTGTATAACTGTATTATCTTACAGATAGATAAAGACTTAAACACTAAATGTTTACTTCTGTCACCGTCTGTATGTTTGCTTGGTTGTTATTACCTCGTCTTTGAAATCACCTCCTCTGGTATCATGTCAGTCTTCTTGTTTTCTTCTGCAAGGATCCAGTTTCTCCACTAACTAAACCTGACTTACTTACATAACTTAACATTTTAGAAACAGGTCTCACTGTTGAATCAAACAACAACAATCTAGCATGAGAGCCTTCATCACACATGTACCAGTTTCTTCTGCTTTTACAGTCAGACCCGGATGTTATTTGGGTATCAGGTTTTATTCGATATCTTTTCCTGTGAAGTAAAGGAGCGAGAGGATCTTACCACGATCTCCAGTCCTCCATCCACAGGGACGTAGATCACTTTGTAGCCCTGAACGTTTCCATCAGCAGGGTGCCAGTTGACAGTGAGGGTGGTGATGGTCGGGTTGGTCACCTTCATGTTGCCCACTCCGCCCAAAGGCACTGAGAGCGGGAAATGATTGTTGTTGACAACTTTGCTGCAATCCAAATACTTTTTACATTAACTTTTGAACACCGGTAACTCACATGTCTTTCCTTCCTCTGACTGGCGTTTTCCCTCCCTGGCCGGGTAGACTGGTAACACCGACACTGTGTACGGCGTGTCGGGCATCAAGTTCCTGAGGATGATGGACGTGGTGCCGGTAGGAACCTGCTCCTGTTCACCAAGATTGACAATAAAAAGGCATTTAGGTGGTTAGTCTCCTAACCGGCCGCCTCTCAACCAGCTTCCAGACTGATCTGAGGTAAGACGGGTGTTAAAGGATCTCACCATCTCCTCCTGGCCACCAGCAGTGGGTATAAAGAAGACCTTGTACAGGCGAACGGCTCCATCAGCCGGGTCCCAGTTCACAGTCAGGGAGGTCATGGTGGGGTCCGTCACCCTCAGGTTCTTCACTCCTCCCAGTGGCCCTGAACGAGAGGACGTGTCAGGTTCTGAATGAGTGATTTCAATACTGTTTTTATCATGACTGAATTATGTTTAAGGGGTTGGGGGGGGGGGGATTCAAGGAGACTGAATCGGTTACTTTACGTTTGTTTTTAGCAGGTTTTCAGTGAAGCACAGTAAGTGTATGTTTCTCTGTTTGGACAACTCAATAGTTGATGAAATGTAATGAGATGATGCATCTGAAGGGAATCCTCCTGTAAAAGTTTTATTGGTTCAGTTTTTGTGCTCAGTCTTACTTGTTTTTCCATTCTCAGACATTGTCTTTCCGTCTCCTGCGGCGTAAACCGGCACCAGAGAGACAGTGTAGAGGGTGTCGGGCTGCAGGCCTCGCAGGAGGGTGGTGGTTGTGCCCGCAGACACTGTTTCCTGAGTTTAACAACAAATCACACGAATGAGCTGACAGAAGACAGAAGAACAAGCATGACTATGGAAAGTCGCTTAGTGGTAACAATGGCAGCGTCTTAACTCTCCCGTGCAGTTACAGGCTGGTTGTATCCAGCACGCACGACTGAATCGAAGCTGACGTTTCGACTTTGTTTTGTAAGAAACTACGAACAAGCAGCTGAAACATCAGGCCGAGGTGAAGACAGTGTTTCCTGTTTCAGCTTTCTTCACAAACATTTACGGAGGAACACATTTTTGAGCGGACGTGTTCAAACACAGGTGAATAACTTGGCTTCAGGTGAAACGCTTCACGGTGCCAAAGCGGATGGTTGTCCTACCAGTCCTACCATGCTCTCAGCTCCTCCGGCGGCGGGAACATAAACGACTTTGTACTCCTTCACTCGGCCCTCGGCGGGCTCCCAGCGTACGTTCAGGGTGGTCATGGTGGGGTTCAACACCTGCAGGTTCTTCACTCCACCCAGAGGCTCTGAGGGAGCAGAAATACAGGTGGTGTTTATTTACTCCTCTCAGTGAACTGTACTCAGGTACTGACTTCACTTTAACATATCTGTTCTGGGAGATTTTAGACTTTTTGCGCCTCCACATCTTTCTGAAAGCTGCAGTTTCGGGTTTTATATTCAACATGAGATAAGCTTATGAAATATTACCATCACAATACTTTACTTTACTTCCTACCATGCTTCTTTCTCTTCTCACGTGAAAACCATGTATCTCCCGAACATTAACTTTTCATGAGCTAAGAAAAACTAGATATTTTAATGTTGGACTTTTACTTAAAGCATGCTCCACTGGTATTACTCCTTTTAGTTTAGTTTGTCTTCTACCACTGTTGAATACAGAAGTTGCAGAAACGGACATTTGATTTTAAACTTAACGAATTGCCCTAAAAAACACTTGAACTATATTATTTGAATGTTTTGGAGCTCCTGTGACATCCGAGTCTTACTGGTTTGTCCTTCGCCGGAGATGTCTTTGCTGATGCCGGTGGAATACACGGAGGCCACGGTGACGGAGTACTGAGTGTCGGGCTCCAGCTTCTGCAGGATGATGCTGGTCTTCTTCCCTCCAACCTGCGTCTGTTCACAGGAAACAAGTCAGCAGTGAGAGTCGGAGGCTGAAACGAGTGGCTGAAGCATGACCAGCAGACACTTCTCTAAGTATAAAGAGTATAAAGTCATGTTGTGTACAGAAGGGAAACTTTGTCATTAGATAATACAAATATAAAGAATAAAAATATATGAAATTGTGTAACGAAGGTGAAATGAGCAGAAAAGACTCCATTAAATCAAAATAGCTACAAGAAGCAACTGAATATCTCTAAATCTGTGATCACTTATCCCTTCTGTCATCGCTAAGTCTTCCAAAAACTAAAGTGAAACTCTAAAATGCCCAGTAATTCGCAGTGTGTCATGTTTTGGAGACTGATCCGCTGTTTTTTTTTTGAGGACAAAGTCAGCAAACTATTTACATTATTTGTACATGAATAAGTTAAGTATTTCTCTGGAGGGGAATCCAAGCAGGCCTGTGGGAGATCCTGAGCAAACATGTCTGCAGTATATCATGAGATGGACGCGACACTGTAAACACATTCAAAGAGGGTATAAACAGTTTGCCTGGTAGCTAAGAGATGAATGACAGAGGGTATCACATCACATTTACATCAGTATTTTAGGTATTTGGCTGAATTTGTATTCTGAGAAACAAGCAAAGACTGGCTGTCCTGCTCGGCGGCTGCTCGGGGTCTCTTTCTGTTTAAGGGATGACCTTTTAATCATGAGGGAACTGAACTGCTCACTCCATAACACTGTGTTCATCGTAGAAGCCATATCTTTATATAAGTATTACTGTTTTTTTAACAACAAACTAAGGAATGTTTCTATTTATCTTAAACATTAATACTCAGGTCAAACTTTCATTATCGTCCCCCTCAAATTAAAAGAACTTCTAGTGAACATTTATTCGTTTCTTTACTTCATTGGAGGGGAAGAGGACCTATTTTGCTGTAAACCGTGGTGATCTTTTCTTGCAGCAGAAAACAACTTTTAAATGTGTTGGAACATAAATTCTGTTCAAACATGTCTGATAACGTATTAACATCCAGGTATTTTCCAATTAAAAGTCTCCATTCTGCAAACACTGTTAAAAATTACTATTGAAATAAATATATTTTTTACTATCTTCAGAGTTAAAGCACTTTTAATGAGGTTGATTATTAAAGGGGACTATTTCCAGCGGCGGATGAATCCACATGTGGTGCTCTAGTGAGTATTTGGAGTCCAGATAATGATGTGTGTGTTCATGGTGATGAGGGAACATGTCACCCGGTGACACGGTGAGGCTCACTGATGAGTTTTTGATGTTTTTTGGGTCTCTTCATGGGATTAGTGGACAGTAAGACAAATACAGAATACGTCCAGACTTTAAAAGTTATAATCAACGTCGGCCTGCAGACTCTCTCAGGGATTCTTCACATGTTCATCTCTGTGTGTGTCCTGCATGATTTATTCCACTGTGAGTTACAGCACGACCACCTCAGTCCAAAGATATCATTCTTCTTCTTGACTAGGCTTAATAATGTAACACGCAGCATCAGCACAGAACTGGACCTAACAAACAGTAGTTTTCCATACCTTTCCATAATATTTACACAATTCCCAAAGTGGACATTTACTGCTTTTCTACATTTTTCGGAGCAGAAACCCTGAGCTCATCCTGCACAAACAAACATCCTGTCTGGTTTCATATGACTGATGTTAAAAACAACAAGCCTGCAGACGACAACACGACACCAGATGCTCTCGGCCTTCTGGTGTACACATCTGACGTAGCGAGGGGATCAGAGATCCATTAGACAGATTTGTGCCGCTGACATCATGATTGGACCCTGACACACTGTTTGGGGGAACACTGTCATAACATCTCAGAGACACAATAAAATGGGTAACTCACTCAAATTCTTTTCATACAGCCCACAGTTTCCTTTCAAGTTACCTTCCAGCGCTGATCGCTGTTGAGTCATCGGGCAAGAATGCGAGCTTGGCGGCCGAACGCACGACTCCTCAAACTATACAGTGGAGCTGCAGGAGGCCGTCACAAACCGAACGTCAGAATACGACGAGGGAGCTCAGAATCACCGGAAACGTCTCTCACTGAGTGCTGAAGACCACCAGGACGTCTTTGTGCATCTCAAGAGGGAGATTTTAAAACTAAACCCAATTTGTGCCGTAAATGCTGATGTTTTTGGCAACATCTGCTCCCTGATTTGATACTGTACCTGAGTCCGTTTCTTCCTGTTCTGCATCTGTACCGTTTTCAGCTTCTGCTACTCGACTATTTCCATTTTGGGAGACTCCATCGGATTTCAGAGGAAATATTGCTGTTGAATAAGTTTTCTTTGACTGTACTTTTGCATCGATTTACATATTTAATTCATCATGAGACACGTAAATATAAAACAATAATATCTATCTGGAAGCTTTACTCTCCTGTCTACACTGCGCTCAGAGGACATCTTCTAATTGATCTCCTGTGTGAATCCTGAATCCACATCTTCTTCAGTCGACACACCTGAAGTTAATTTATGTCAATTGTGTCATTTAAGTGTCTGTGTTTTCCTTTTACTTCCACACCCTGACAAAGTGTCATGTCAGATATCAAAGGTGTTACCTTCGATTGTCTTTCTTTGTTTGCATTTGTTGTGGCCCTAAACTCCTCTAAAAGACTCTTTTTTACTATAAAACACACACTCCAGTTTTCGTTGACTTTCAAACATTATCTAGAGGAAATTTAGAAGTGAAATATTGTGAGTTTTGGGAGGCAAAAAGGTTCATTTGTCCAAAAAGACCTAAAAGCATGGAAACCCCTGAGAGTGGAGATACAAGGTTTTAAAAATGAAACCTGAAACAATAAGTGCTTTAACTGTGAAAGTAAAATGTTAGGACTTTTCGCTGTAATGGAGTTTTGGCACTTATAATAATGGTGCCCTGTGTTATGAACTAAATATCTTAAACATTTCTCACTTCAAATGATTCATAAAAACTACACAAGCCTTTTCTTTCAGCTTCTTTCCCTGCAGAGTTTCATGTCTTTTTTTCTGATTTGGACTTCCTGACAGTGAGTCTCCAGAGGGAGAGTAAACTTCCCATCATATCAAACAATTCATAATTGATTTGTTTCTATTTGTGCACTGGGACTCGTATTACAAACTCTTCTGACAGATTTAAAGCTCTCCGTCATATTGAGATATTCATTGATTTGTCATCGAGTGGCTGAAGCACGCTGGAGACGTTCCCAGTGGTCAGAAAGCAGCCCAGCCGGCACCACCGCACCCCCGAAAAGAGTAGAACAAAACCACTGTGAGACCCTACCAGGAAAATCCACCCTAAAAAGGAATTCAGTCACATTGTTCCTGTAATCCTGGACAAACAGATGATACCCAGTGTGCATTCAGTTTCTGGTAAACCTCAAATTTACAAAACGCTCCATGAACTGAAGCCAACTTGGGTGTAAAAACTTAGATAAACATTTTAGAAATCTCCGAAGTCAATCTATTGTTCAGTGTCAGTGGAGCAGCTCCAGCTTTGGTCTCTTGATACGATGAAGAGCCAAGTGGTTTTGTATGTGTGTGTTTTTAGAAAGACTGCTGCTCGGTTCACATTTACATTATATTCACGGCTAAAACATACACTAGAAATGTTATTATTATATTGAGGGTAAATCAAACACATTTTATTTTCCAGGAGAATAGGGAGGCTAATATAATAAATGTACCGATATATTATTTTAAGTTTAATTGCCAAAAAAGACCTCTGAGACTATTTCTTCCATTCTACACTGTAGCTGCACCATCATTTATATTCTATTACTTTTAATTCACTAAATTAAATTATATTATTATTAAATTATTATATTATATGAATTGAATTTTCTTTCTTGTGGTCTTTTATGTTTCATTGTATTGTTTTAAATGTGTTTCTGTCTTTTCAGCACTTTTAACAGCCTTGTTGTTTGAAAGTTGCTGTATAAATACAAAAAACAATAATTAAATATTCTTTTTGATTCTTCTTACCACATTTTAATTTGTGCAAACAGGACAAACTACGGTACCTTTCTTTAGGAGAAATGAAGAGACATTTTTGTGATTTACGTATGCTGATGATACAATACTGTATTTTTACCTAAAAAAAACTTATTTTAGCATTTATTTTAAATACTGTAAAATGAGCAGTGATCTTACTGAGAGAGGCTCGCCTCCAGTGACGGGTTTGTAAGTGATCTTGTAGTTCTGGACGGGTCCGGGGGCGGCGTCCCACTTCACCGTCAGCGTGGTGGTGGTGGCGTTGAAAACCCTCAAGTTTCGAGGAGGCTCAGGAACCACTGGGAGCACACAGATAAAACCAGTGAGACACACAGAAAAATCAGAGCATCCTGTGTTTGATAAGCGATGATGATGGTGATGGTGAGGATGATGGCAGTGATGGTGACGCTCCCACTATCCAGCAGGTCACAAAAGCTAAACGGGTCAATTTCAGGATGAAAGCAGGGTGATGAGGTTCAAAACAGGAGCAGCGGTACGGTCAGTGAAGCTGTTCAGAGCAGGGCTGGAGTTCAGTAACTATTCATTCCGATCATTTATCTTAATAAGTACTTTTTAATTAATTACATTTAGCAAACCATCGTGCCTGCAAATTCCAAAATGTCCCTTCAGCATTTGGGATATGCGGGTAACAAATAACATTTTAAGGGTATAACAAGAAACCTGCAGGAGGCACTATAACAGATTTTTTATAACTTTTTAGGGGGAAAAATAACACATTTTAAGAATATAACAAAAAAAAGTTTATAATATTAAATTTGGACAGCCTGTATAGCAAATTTTATAATTTAACAAAATAAAATGTAGTGTAGAAAGTTTTTTCTCACTGACCCCCCAACCCTACAGCAGAAACACTGTACAATAATGCAACAACATGCAACAACATGAATTTGATGACTGAGGTGCACATTCATATTAAAGAAACAGGCACGATAACACTGATGATGAACACTGATGAAGGATGACGGGACGATGATGATAAAATGACGTTACAATGTGAGATGAATGAAACTGACAAAATGGTGAAGGATGGGGGAAAACAAAATGATCGACAAAGTGGAAACAACAACAACATGGACGGAGATCTGTGGAGGATGACGTGTCACAGGTCAGTTTTCACACTTCTTGCATTTAAAGCTCTGAATCTACGTTCACACCACAACCTACTACACATCTACTGCGTCACTGGAAGGGTTTGCCTAATTAAAAGCACCTGTACAAAGATATTACAGTTAATTTCAGTAAAATGATGGTAATCTATAATTAGTAAACAATAATGCACAACTAGGTGTCCTGATATGAGGAAATAATAGACCAGGCGGCAAACAAATTCATTATTCTCTATATCAGGCCACTTCAGAGTGCGTTATCATGTATATAAAATAAAAACAAACAGGAAACTGACACATGAATGTTGTGTTTTCTACTTCTACTGACTAATGAATTGACTGGCTTTGCCTTATTTGTCAGTTATTTAAACCGTTTGTGCTATGGTTATTGGGAGCCTCACTTTGGCTGCGCACTCATTTAAAACCGTCGATGAACTGAGTAAAACTTTGTTTGAGTACAATTTTAAGCGTTTTCTGCCTTCGTGGTATAAAAATATTATTCAGCTAAACTGTTCTGAAGCAACAAGACGATGAAACGTTTCTCTGGTTGCAGAAAAATCAACAAATGTCACTCAGGTTCTCTAGTTGCTGGTGGTGTGAACGCACAGTGAAGCACTGAAATGCACACACATGCAGTTAAGAAAGAAAAAGTGTGCTTCCACCAACGCTGTCCCTTTATGATCCACATTACCATTCCACACAAAATCATCAACATTACAATGAAAAGGAACCTGTCCTTCTCATACGACATACCCTCCGGAGCCTTTAACACTAGAAAGAGACGTTGAGAAAACAACAACGTTATTATTTCAATGCGAGTTACATCTGAGTGTAAAATATGATGGTTGTGTTTTTGGGGTCTGGCACGGCGGCGGCGGCGGTGCAACGGCTCGCTTACGTGTGCGCTCGCTTCCCATCAGGTCCTCACTCTCCGACTCGTCGGGGTAGATGGCCGTGACGGTGACGGAGTATTCAGTGTCGGGGTCCAGGTTCTGCAGAACGTGGGAGGTGTCATCGCTGTTCAGGATGGCCTGGTGACGGAGACAGACGGAGAAGTAGTATGTCAACAGTCTTTTCTGTCATGATGTCTGTGTGGAGCCATCGCAGCGATCTGCGACATGATGAACTAGGTGTTAGTTGTGCAGTTGGAGACCCTTTGCAGTTCGTCCGAATAGCTTTTACAATGACAACTGCAATTATTAGAGGACGAGTACAGTTTTTGTAATGAAAACAGAAGACATCAAAAGCAAGTTGCCTTTGGAGTGTTTAGTTTGTATTCGTATGATGCTTGTTTTTCCTTCAAACTCCATTCTTTTGTGTTTGGTGCTCATTAAACTAAAATTTACAGAAGTAACTACGAAACAGCAAGATACAAACTTCGAGCCTTAGAAAGAAACAGGTATAACTCTGCAGCTTGTTTTCAGAGTGGACTGTGACATTGATTTACTGGTGTTTATGTTGAGTCAGTGTTTCATGCTATATAGCACTGATTTTGTTTTTAAAAAGATCTGCAGATTTAAATTATTGACTGGTAAATAAGGACAATAAAGTTTTAAAAAGCTTTATCCTGCAGATTTACCCTCATGAGTTTCATTTAAACCCAACCACTGAGACCAGATGCATTTTCATTGTTTTCATTGGTCAATAAAGAAAGAGATCAACTCTAATTAACAACCTGGTACTGATTTCATTGACAGATTTTTGTGCTGGGTGTACGTTGGGTGGAGCCCAAAAACAACCTTGGAGGAAGGAATGGAAGTATAACGAGAAGAAAACAAAGAGAGCATTATTGTTGCTTCAGCTAAACTGGATGTTTTTACTTAAGTCTTGGCATCCACAATAACTACGTTTTGTGAGGCATGTCAGTTTAAGGGATCTGTGAAACCACAACGGATCATTCTTGTGATCTTTTTTACTTCAGTAATAAGAAAAATCTTAAAGGACAGTTCTACGGCATGACTGTTTCATTTTGCATTTAAACAAAACCATCTCGAGTTTCATAATCGTAACTTAATCAATCCTCCTTGAGGAGCAACTCACATGTTAGAGAGGCAGTACTGCAACAGGAAGGTGGACGGTTTAAATCCGGACTAGTTAAGAAAGTCTGAGCCGCCGTGCTTCAATGCTCTTAACTTGAACTCGGAGCTGTACAGCTGTATCTGAGCTCAACCTCCAGTTTTAATAAGAGGAATGAAATCTGTGAGGCTGCAGGCGAAAACCTTCACCGCTGGTTGGATTCTGTGAGGATGAGGCAACTCAAACCAGATGTTTAGTGTCACTGCAGACAGACGGAGCTGTCCAAGAAAAGCTCATTTGCATATTTCAAGAGACAGCACTTGACTGGATTGTTTATCCAGCTGCTGAAGATGCATTTTTTTGATAACAATTAGAAATGTAAAGTGGACAAAACAAATCCAGATACAATGTGGACACAAGTCAAGATGCCTGTCTTGGTCTAAGTAACAGATGTTGACTTTTCCAAACTCTCTAAAACCTCAGTTTCCCTAAAATTAGAAAACACTTTGAGAGGGTCCACCTGTGCATAACGCACAAAGATTTACAACATTTATAAAAGTGAATGAGTTAAACTTAGATTAGTTGACTAGTTAAGGCGGGAACAGGTTTCTCCGGGATGCACATAAGCGAACAAGCAAGAGGGCCGCTCATTCATTTATACTCTTGTTCTTTTATACTTTTACATAAAACTTGTAACACATTTACGGCTTAATAACATCCTTAGTTTAAGTGTATTTTGGCTGTAGATGTTGAAGGGTTTAGTTCAAAGGACTTCAGCATTTCTTATATGTTTGCAACTACGTTTTGATTTCCTACCTTCCACGTATCGTTGAACAAAATGAATTTCACACTGGCTCAAACCTTTAGGAGAATCTATCACGTTAACAACAACAAACCAATCAGAGCAATCAGAAAGGTCCTGAAAACAACATTGTAAATGGTTGTTTTCTTGCAAAAAAAAAGACCCCAAGCCTTGTTGGAGCTTCCCAAACTTCTTGAACCAACATCAGCAGCGTTTATTGTTTATTTTGGTCTTCAACAAACTGCTCCGGTCTTTGTCCTGATCTGGTCTTCGAAAGGCTGCATTTGAAAACAGACCAGAGCTGAAAACTAGCATTTAAGAAGCAGTCCCGTACCATACTGGCAGACTTACAAACTGGTAGTTGGATTCCCCCTTCTTGGTCCAGCCGATGCGGTAGAGGTCCACGTCCGGGGCTCCATGCTCCCAGGTGGCTCTGAACGAGGTCTGGGTCACTTCAGAGAACTGCAGGTTCTTGGGGGCAGGAACAACATCTGTTCACACAGACAGAAACAAGAGGGAGGATGTGTTGGTGATTAAGAGGACGTCTGAGAGATGAGGCAACAGTATGTGAAGACTGTTTACTGCACTTTGTAGGCCAACATGTGTGTGTGTGTGTCTTTGTGTGCTTGTATGTGTGTTGATTGACGTGTGTGTGTGTGTGGTGTGTGTGTGTGTGGGGTGGGGGTGGGGGGGGGGGGGGTGGGGGGGGGGGGGGGGGGGGCTCTGAGATGTGAATGAGTGAGAGGAAGTTGCTTAGAGACAAACATAAAACACAGATTCAGACCTGTGATAGCATTTCCGAGCATCGGGGTTCCAGGTCCCTCGTCGTACACCGGGGTGACGGCCACATCGTATTCAGTCTGGGAGATGAGGCCGGACAGGTCCAGGGTGAGGATGTCACCGTTGACTTCAACCTGCCGGTAACACATGTAATTATCAGTAACTAGTAGGATTTGTTTTCAAATGTGTCACCTGTTCACAGCAGCACAGACTGATGAAATGCCATCAGACTCGGCACAGTGTTTAAAAGTTTCTCCGAGAGGTCACACTTACAGGAATTTGGCAACTAACTGCAGCAAAACTTATTTCTATTTTTATGGTTATCATTTTGAATAATGTGGCATTACACCATGGCCACTGAAAATTCTCAATTCTGATTGGCCGGCAGTATAATATTTCAGAAATAGCTACTTAATGGACCTGGAGGTGATTGTTTTGCCACGTGCGAGTAAAGAATGAATTTTTAACCTCAAACTCCTTCCTTATCAGCTAGATGTTACCAAGCAAAGCCAATAACATGTTTGTTTATTTCTTAAAAACTACATCAGCAGCTTCGGTGTGATTCAGAGAGTTTTTAGACAATTGTAAAGTTTTATGTGGAATTTGTATATTCAACAAGACAAGAAGAGATAAATAAAACGGTATATTTGTAAGGTCGGAGAATATCAGGGCAAAGCTTGATGTGTGAAACACTGAGACGCGTCTCCTCAGCTGAGTTTTCCATTTCAGGGGAGAGCTGAAAGCAGCAGCAGAGAGAGAAAAACCTCAGCAGGCATTAATCCAAAGTGTGGGCTCCTGCTATAGAGACAAGAAGCCGTCAGCTGTAATCCTTAAGAGGAGTGGAGCTGGTGCACGTCATCCATCACAACTTTCTGGAAACGTCTCGCAGGTGTCCACGGACGGCACCTTCGGCCGTCGATTCATCCCAGACTGTTTGTCCTCCGCTGACATCCAAGTGAGAAGTTATGAGGACGAAAGCGGTGCCGGGACGATCCAGTCAGGCTGGGCTGACGGCTGACGGCCTGAGCCAGCGCTCTTCTGCCAGCAGACTGCTTCTCTCATAAAGATCAGCCAACAAAGTGGAGCTGCTGCTCCGCCGAGAGGCCGGCTGTAACTCTTGACTTGGTCCTGACTTTCTTTCCCAGAACGAAAGATCTCACTGCTGACTAAAGCTTCACCCTTATGAAGCTCTTGGTGAGGTTTTATTATTTAAAGCCACCTTTGAATGACCTTACAAACAATACAAACATTTTCAAACAAGCCACTCTACTGTGAGGGAGTAACAACTGATACCTGCCAATAGAAAAGGTCACAGCTGTACATCCCGGCTATACACATGAAACTGATTTAGGCTATTTAGATGATACTTTCAAAGTTGGAGAGCGTTTGAGCTGCACAATGAGGACAGGGGAGGATGCTGCCAGGCAATTTTAATGATTCCAAAACAAACAAAACCTACATCCATCTTCGCTAAAGATTTTCTTGCAAATCTGCAAGTCTTTCATAATCACAGAAAACGGAAAATGGAGCTTGCTTGTGTTCAACTTGCTTTTATTTTATCTGTTGGGCACAGTTAGCTAAAATCAAACGCAATGTTCATTTTTGAACATTATCATTTTCATCGATTCATGCGTTAAATAATTTAAATTGTTATAAGGTTATAAGAGCTGCAGGTGTCTTTACGGTTTTATCTGTTCAACAACCCAAAACCCAAAGATATTCAGCTCACATCGATATAAAAGCAGCTCATCATCATATTTGAGGACCTAATTTTAGTATTTTAGTATTTTAGTAACATCTGCAGTTTGTTCATGAAGTCTGTACTAAAGGGAGCTAGTACCCAGGCAGTGTCTCCAAGTCATCCTGTAATCCTGGAGGTAACACAACAAGACAAAGCCTCAGTTTTACCTCTTTCAGGTCTCCTTCCTCTGGTTTGTAGGTGATCGTGTACTTGCGGACTGCTCCAGGAGCAGCGTCCCAGTTGAGCCTCATGGTGCTGTGAGTTACATCAGTGATTCTCAGGACTCCATTAGGAGGCATGGGCACTGAGGGAGGACAGGTAATGGACATCCGTTAAATCTTTAAAAACAGTATAAAAACATTTACGATCACGGCATCACTGTCGATATCGTTTGTCAATAAGACATTAAAACATGCTGACGGACATGGTGGGGCCAAAACGTACCGAACAGCTGAAAAACAGACAGTTTTTAAATGCTTCTGCTTTGGTTATGCTGTTGTTAAGTGCATCTGTTTTCTATCTATAAGTTCTCAATCCAAAATATAAACTCCAGCATGCAGGAGATGTGATCCAGCTCTTATAAAACATCTGCTGACATGAAAATAAAACTCTAGTTCTAACATTTTCCTCTAAACCTTTTCTAATAAAAACATTTTAAAGGATGTAAGTTTTGGTATCTTGCAAACACAATGCAGTGAACACAACCTGACAATTACTTTTCCAAGTATGAAAAGATGTGTTCAAATACTTTCTAACATTTCTTGATGATCAGTAATTGTGTTGTAGCCCGATATACAACTCCCTGAAGACAGAATGAATCCCATTACTTGAGATAAATATGAATATGATCACTATCTGAGTGAGGACACCCTCTTTGACTGGAGGCTAATCTTCAGAGCCAATGTTACGCAACGTCTGTGTATCCTGAGGAAACAGGATTTTTTAGAACTGGGTTATAAAAGCTTAAATGAGCCTCTAATATATCTAAATTTATCAGGTTAGTGTGGAAGTCAAGAACTGAAAGAAACTGTCAGGAACTGCAAATACACCAAACCATATTACAGGAATGCTGCAGCAGCAAATGTCAGGCCAGATCAGGGTCCAACTTCCTTCAGGTCGCACCATAGAGCCCCAGAGACAGCAGGAATCTGTATATAAGGTCTTTTGCTCCATATACCAAGAAATGCCTGCAGAGCTAAAACTCATGTACAGTAAAGCATCAGTTAAGCATTACATACAGGTGACGCCTCTCCCCTCCAGAGGGTCGCTGGCAGCCTCTCCGTACAGCGCATAAAGTGAGATGGAGTACTCTGTGTTGGGTATCAGCTGCACCAGCTGGACGTTAGTTACATCCCCTCCAACACGCACCTGCAGAGAGATGGAGGGGAACGAAGCGAGGAGGAAGAGAGAGAGGGGTGGGGGCAGATAGGGGGGGAGAGGAATGTGTAGGTCGGACAGCAGAAGAGACGGGACTTTTTTTTACTCAACAGCTGGTAAACAGGCGGGACTCTGACTTGTGACTTCTAGTGCTTCCAAACAAACTGTACACGATAACGCTAAAGATGTAATGACGTTATCAGTGTCATGCCAGTGATTTATGTTTTAGCCCAATTTATTAACCTTTAACTGGAAACATGCTGCGCTAAAAATGCACTGTAAAATGATTTTAATCAGTATTTCATGTCAAATGATTACTGTTGATAAATAATGCAACGCTCCACTTCATCATTTTGAGGTCCCGATTCACACACGCATATTTTCCAGTAAAGACCACCTCACTGTACATTAAATCACCCCTTTTTCCTCTGCTGTATAATTGCACATGTAGGGTAACACCACAGAGGCGTTCAGCTCCACCCGTACAGCATCTGTTCGGTTTATATCATCCTGATGACTTCAGGCCATGAGCTAATCCTTCCCATTACCCAGCGTGTCTGAGGGCTCTGCTTTTTGTAGGCCTGGCCTGAGCCGCGCTGCTAAAGTCCACTTCCTGTTCTGTGAAGTGTTCATCGTATCGCCATCTGGAAGCAGTAAGGCGGCGAAAGCAGAAGCCCGCTCTTATAAAATCAATGTGGAAATGCTGAGCGCACAAATTAAGATGTGTGTGAGTTTGTGATGTGTGTGTTCCTTGGTGTTGTAGTGTACTTGTGTTGCTCACATTGTGGGGACAAAACACTGGTCCTCCCAGGTAAACCATTACTTTTCAATGTCGACGCTTGTTTTGGTTTTTCTTTTTCGGTAAGGGTTATGTTTCCCTCATTTGGTTTGTTATTTTCTGTACTCTGTATTCCTTCCACTCTATCCTCCTGATATTTCCTGATATGTCCAGATCTATTTCTTCAGGCGTAGCCCAGGTGTGACACACAATCCCACAAAGACTTTAGTTCACTCCCATTGATGGGAGATGATGTCTTGCTAGTTTCAGCTAGCAGGGCAATCAGCTAATGTTAGTCGACCAAAGCTACTGCAGGAACCAAGATAAGATAACGGGACAAAGCTAACATAAACGCAGTAAGACTTTGCAATAAGCAAACCAACATTAACTAACAGGGCATGAGGCTAACATAACATTATCAGGGCTTAGCTACAAGCAAGACAACATCAGCTTTAGCTTCTTGTTTTAGTTAGTTTGTTAGTTTAGCTTCTTAGTTGGAACAGAGCTAAGCTACAACTATTCCATCCTCAGCTAGCAGTATGAGGCTAACATAACATTATCAGGACTTAGCTACAAGCAAGACAACATCAGTTAACAAGCCATGACGCTAACGTGACATTAGTTAGTTGAATTTATTGTTTTATTTTTTGTCTTAGTTTAGTTTAATGTTTCAGTCAGTAAGTTAGTTATTCTGGGTTATTGTTTTAGCTAATTGTGTTAGTTAGTTATTTAGTTAATTAGTTTAGCTTCTTGTTTTAGTTAGTTTGTTAGTTTAGCTTCTTGTTAGTTGGAACAGAGCTAAGCTACAACTATTCCATCCTCAGCTAGCAGTATGAGGCTAACATTAACATTAACGGGGAAAAACTACCGGCAATCCAACACCAGGGCATGACACCAACATGGAATTAGTTTAGTTAACTGGTAGTTACTTTAGCTTAGCAGAGAAAGGCTACTCTATCCCAGCTAGGCCAGAGACTCCAAGAACCAATCTGTTTAAGCAGATGTCTCTGAATAAGCTTCAAACTATTTCCCATGTTGAAAACGCACACATTACTTTACCTCCTTCTCCAGCTGGGGCTCAGTGGCGTTGATGGGTTTGTACAGAAGCATGTAGCCTGTGGCACCAGCCGCCTCCTCCCATCTCACCCTCATGGTGCTGGAGGTCTCATCATAAACATTCATGCTCTTCACTGCTGACAGGGGCACTGAGAGGACCAAGACACACCGTCAGATCAAGGAATCACTCAATGTAACACCAGAAACATTCAGTAATACCTTTTAGTAGATTAGTGTACGTATTCAGTGATTGAAGTATCTGAAGAAGAGGAAGAGCAGCTGGAGATTCTTTGGACCAAATGACTGACTGAGTGGGTCAAAACATATTTTTTTGATATTCATCATTTGGAGGAGGTTTGGCTCAGAAAAAGGATAATGATACAAACACATGAGCAACATCAAGGTCATATTTTACAAAATCTCAGAATGTCCCAAAGAGATCATAAAGTTTAGTACTTTTGATGTGCAGAATATTTGGTATCACATGTCCAGTGATGGTTTCTGGTTTTTTAAAGAATATTTTATGAAGGTTTTTCTTTTTTTTTGTGGCTTTATTGGACTGCAGTAATCGAGGACCCCCCCCCTCCCCAAACCTCCAGCCTTTACAGACTTTATATGTGAGCCACACTGACAGACTGCAGACTGTGTTGTCAGAAGGACATTATGACCTAACTGAGAGTTAGTTTAAAAAGACGGCAGTAAATGAAGCCACAGTGATCTAACGGCTGCCGGTGCCATCCAACAGAACGATCAGTTATTGTTTTATGACAGCGGGGAACGGCTCATTGTAAAAATCAGTCGCACATTTAAGAACAAATAAAGCGAACATTAAAGGACAAATGAGCAAATAAAAGCGCTTAGAGCCATGCACTTAACACTCTGTTAAATGATATCAGTTTATTTAAGATATACGCAGCCCTGATGAAAGACTTTTTAACTTGTCTTTATGACTCAGAGTGATTCCCACAGACGAGCACCAGCTCACAGCATTGCATCAATAGGACGTTGTTTGTGTTAAGCAGTTTTCTGCCTCAGATCAGACGCTAAATATATGTTGTATAAACAGAGACGTTGGAGCAGATCTCCATCGATGTGTGTGAAACAGGATAATGAGCAGAGAAATCAAGTTGTTTATCTCACAAACCATAGGGAAGAAACAGAACGCTTTCCCGATGATGCTATCTGCCTTTAAAGCTCCTCTTTAATCACGTCTGTCACTCTAAAGGGCAACCAGTGTCTTGTGAAAAGGACCTCCAACATGGAAACTGAGCTCTTCTGTCATGAGGCGAAGAGGAAGTGGCGAGGGGGAAAAAACAGGAAGAGGAAGCTAAAGAGGTGAAGAAGAAACACTTACAGGTGGTCTCGGTGCCCTTCAGAGGCTCGCTGCTCTCCTCGCCAACCACGGAGTAAACATTGACGAGGTACTCGGTCAGGGGGGTCAGGCTTTCCAGCACTGCAGTCGTCACCGACCCGTCGACCAGCAGCTGAAACCATAAAGGACTGGTAATCATACGTGGGCAGTAATCTGACACATTTTTTAGGATTTAATCCAGACAGGTAACAATTACGACAAAGTTCATAAACTCTTGACTATGAAGGAGCCAAAGACTCCCGGACCCTGCCGACAAATCTGATTCAGAAAAAAACCCACCAAGGTGAGGAGGCAGCAGAAGTCTCAGACTGTGTTACAGGTGTTCAGACTTATTGTTACGGCAAAGTCCCATTTCCCATTCCCCACATCCTTACAGGATGGAGCACTTTTTGTTTCAGAAAACCGATAATGAAATATGACTTGAACTGACTCGAGTCCATCGGAAAGGACACAGGGTAGGTTAGGAAGTTCCAATACCCAAAACAATTTAAAGATAGGGATCAATAGAGATTAAGGGTGGGTATCTGCTGAAGAGCTGAACACATGGTGGTCAGTGATCAGATTTTTCCTCAAACGTTTCTCTTCTCTTTGGCCGATGGCTGGTTGTCCATTCCAGGCATAAATTTGACTCAACTTAATGTAAAATACAACATTAATGTCACATCAGATGATGAACACAGCAGAGCAAGCACTTTGTCAGCTAATGATTATGTAAGTTTGATATGTGAAAAAGATTTGGATGAAAGTCGCTGCTCTGATCTCTTTTGGCGATCAGTTCAGCAGCATCTGTCAATCAGTGATTGGTGGAGGTCCAGGTCTCGTATTTTCACCGTTAGATGATTATAGACTGTTAAGCCGAAACTATCGTTCATGTGCTGGTGGGAAAGTCCTCATGCGGGACGTCCAACTTGGCCGCTAAACATGTCGCATTCCTGTGCTATTCTGCTGGAAAATCAAACCCAGAGGAGAAATGACAAACAAACACAAAGAGGCTGAAGCTTCACGAGCTGGAGGAATGTTCCGTTCTACGCGAGCTGCCAAAAACGTCCCTTTTATCACGTTATTCATGTCTGTAATTGATTAATAATTAATTTCTCAAAACAAGTTGATATCTGTTGGGAACAGGTTGAAATATTCGTCTCATTCTTCACTTGTTTTCAGGAAAAGGTTTCCAATACAGACGGCGAGGAAACCATTTTTGTAGCGTGGTTTGTGGAGCCTCAGTTATCTGACGACTTTGCTGAGTAAACCACGAAACAGTTTTCTTTACGTGTCTCAGCAAAATCTGTTTACACCTAAACTTAATGCCAAAGCATGCAACCCTATTTTAGCCTTTTTAGTATTTTGCTGGGGAGAGCGGAGGGCATGACTTGCAACAAACGGCTGGAATAGACGCAGAACATTGCAGTTACACGGTTATTATTCCACCAACGACTCCTAGCTGACTTTTGCCTTTGGATGAAATGAATGATATCCTTTCCACGCACAAAGATCAAATATTATGTGTCGTCTTCATTCTCCCTGACAACAGACATACTTGGAACCAGTCACCTTTAGTGAGATGATACCTCAGATTATAACATGCTGATGTAAATACAAAAACACTGATGGCAACTGTTTAAGAATTGAAAGCAGCAGTAGATTAGGTGACGGGCACATAAAGACCTGATCAGGACTTGAAACACAAGGTTTAGGGCTTGGAGGTGACTCGAGACTTGTTCTAGGTTCTAAGTTATCCAGACAACTCCTTAAACTTTGGAACACTTACAATGACACAAAAACCCCAATTCAGCTCATTGCTCATCGGGTCTATTTATCGCACATATTTCTACTCTCCCTCATGTATAAATATTCCAGGTTTCACAATGAAAAGTGTTTCATCTCTTGGCCGCGTGCCATTCATGGCCTCAACCCTGACCCTCTTTGTGTCTGGCTGCTTGTAATTTAGGATTCCCCTCTCTTGTTGCACTGGTTGTAAATCACTGGCGATAGGATCTGCACTAAATACCCAGCATGTAAATATCACATATCTCATGTTGCTATGTTCATACGTGCTCTACAGTCCAACGTAAACAGACAAAGGAAGAGAGGGAGAGGCCGTACGATGAGGCGTCTCGGCCCAGTGTGAGGTCCATCACGTTAAACTAAGTGGATCCAGTGGAAACTCTGCTCAGACGAGCCCGATTATAATCACACCGGCTCCATCTGACGAGGGCCAATAAAAGCACAAAGGATGGAAAAGACCCAGCGCTCTGTTTTTTAAGACGGGACTGACAGGAGGTTAAGTGTAAACTAAATGCAGGTTTACCAAAGCAACTGGGATCCAGATTTCAGACTCTGAGGGCCAAGTACACAGGGCTTTGAATGAAAGCCAGACCTGGGTATTTGGAAACACTTTGGTTTTTAACCTGTCTTGTGAGGTTAGCCACATAGGACTACACATACCAGATTATTAAAGAACAAGGGGGGTTTAAGTGTCAATTAGTCTGTTTTTCTGTGACTGACAACATGTCATTATCTGAATTCACAGGAGGTAGTAAAACTCACCTGACTGGTATGTTTCACAGATATAAACAGACAAAAGAGTTGTCTGTTACAGTTTAAACCAGGTCTAATGGGAGCCAAAGGGAATTAATAAGCAAACAAGATGCTATTTGATATTCAGGATGTTGTCCAGCACTCGCAGATGGTAGACATAAAGTTTCTGAACCAGGACGCACACTGGGCAGATTCCTTTAATGATGTTCTATGAAACAGACCAATTATCTGAGTCTTTTGACCATTTATACCTGGAACAATAGAGCACGACTGATCCCAAACAACAGTGATATAACCAGCTTTTTATATCTAAACCAGGTTTAAGATGTGAGGGGGAAAACATCACATCCCTCTTTCCTTATTGGATTACTGGAACTATTTTGTCTTATTCAAAAAGCTGCAGACAGCTAGGTTAGACATTTTTCACATCTTTAAACAAACTGTATTATAGATGTTTCTCTCTTTGTAAATCTCTCTAATAATGTGTCTTAAGTTCTTCTGTTTTAGCTCCCTTTATTCCAAACTGTGAGAGAACTGTTATATATAAATCAACTTGTCTTGCTTTGTGACTTCCTACTGTTGTATTTTCTCGTTGCTTTTACCATCATCTCATTTTGAGTTTTATCATTTTGTTTGCCTTTTAGTTTTTAAATTGTCACATGATTTTGATTACTATTATTAATTGCAGTGGCAATAGCATTAAACAGTATTCATGTTTCAAAGGATAAGATTCTGTATTTTTGATAAAAAGAGACCAAAACCAAGAATGTTATTAGTTATTAGTTATTAGTCCGTCTCCTGTCTGAGGCTCTCAGCTCCAAGCCCATTGGTTCCTTCTGAGGGTGTAAATTAAGTTATTACTAAGTTATTTCCTAAAACAGCTGCTCACTGTAGTTTTTTATCAAACAAACAGGAAGAAAAAGTGCATTTGTTGGGGACTATTTTCAGCTGCGGATTCATCCACATTTGGTTATTCTTGTGGTTCTTGTGGTGAACACGAGTTTAAAGATCTGGTTTCAGCCGCTGGTTTAGAGATGCAGCATGACTAACAGAGACCGCTGGAGGGGGAGAAGCTTTATCTCACCTCCTGGGTGGGTCCTCCGTCTACAGTCATGTAAGTGACGCGGTACTTGTCGACGGGGCTGCCGGGCGCCGTCCAGGTGGCACGGAAGGAGCGGTGGGTCACCTCCGAGGTCACCAGGTTGGTGGGCGCCTCCAGTTCACCTCCTGAAACGTACCGAACAAGAGCTGGAATATGATCCGACACGTCAAGTATTTCACACTGTGAACCCTGCCACCACAAATCTGCCCCGGTGGCGTTTGCCCCTCTGGCAGTGAAGCTGTCGGCCCGCTGTATATTTCAGCACTTCTGACAAAGGCTTTCTTTAAAAATGTTTTTCTCTGGTTGAGCTGCAAATCTTTTTTGTATTTCCTCCTAAAACTGATTTACAGACAAAAAGTATTTCCAACGTGAAAGTTTCCATCAGACGCTTGGATCTGTGTTGCGACATCTTTTGATGGTCTGAAATAATCGAGGTTGTCAGGCAGACTTCGAGTCAAATTTATCGATCTGCATTTTTTGGATCTGATCTTCTTTTATTCTATTTTTAGGAGTAGAATTGATTTATGATTAACAAAACACTTTGTTCTCATCTAGAGATCACAATAAATGCATAATTTGTACTTTCTACTTGTCAACAGTCACTAGTTTCATCACGCAAACGGCATAAAAGCAGCTGTGCTGAAGAAGTTTAGCTGATATTAATGTCTTTACTCGTCCTTCATAAGCAGAGCAACTTTCACGCCCTCGAGCGCCTGTTAAACCAAATGAAAGACTGTAGTAAAATTTCAAAAATGTATGGTTGTTAGTCTTAAACACTGTGGCTTTGTAAATTCCGGAAAAGTATAATTTTCTGAAGTTTCCTTCTGACCTCCAGCACCAGTAAGTACTGAAAGGTGTAACTCTGACTCAGCGGTATTCAAAGAAAAAGCTGGAATTACAGCTGTGAGCAGCAGCGGCCTTCTGAGCAAAGTAGTCATAAAACCTGAAACAATTCATCCTCACATGAAGGGGTTTTATATCTCAGGTGTTTATAGCGCCATCATCAGGAAAATAAGTCTGCAATCACTTTAGATGAAGCCGCAACATTTTTATTCATTTTTATTCACGGGAAGTGGAACTTGCAGAATTCATGAAGAACTGGGAACAAGTCAGCAGTGTGTGTGTTAGTGCAGCTTATTGTTGCCCAGCACCTGAAAACATGTACGGATGTGTGTGTGTGTGTGTGCCTCCTCATGAAGGTTAAATGTTTGACAGAGGACGTATATAAAATGTTATCACATAAATCTGGTACACAGACAAAATGTGAAACGCTCACTTTATTTCTATCTAGTTTGTTTTAAATGTTCTTGCTGTGGAAAAAAAGTATTGTCATTCTTTGATGAATGAAAGAATATTTTCTTATGTATTAGACTAATAGACCAGAATAACCAGCAGAGATGTCTTACTGCTGCTGTCTGAAAACCAGTCGATTCTTACACCAGTGATACCAGTCTGATGATGATGCAACAGGCGACTCTTTTCCTACCTGGGCCCTTGACGCTGTTACACAGGTTGACCGTGAGGTCGTCAACAATGTCCAGCAGGAACCGGAAGTCGTTGACGTTGTACATGTGAATGTCGTCGGGGTCGGAGGCGATGGACCTCAACTCGTTCTCGTCTGCGTTCTTCACACCTGAGAGAAAAATGTACCGTCACAACTGTGCCTGAAAAATGACCCCAACCCCATGTACTTTACATACAAATATATACTGTATATCCCCGCTGAGCATCTTCCAAAGCTCTCAGTTCATTTCAGTATGCTTTGAAAATCAAATTCCAGAGACATGAATCAATCAATCAATCTAAATCAATGGTCTGGTCCTCTAACTGTTAATACTTTCATGTGACAAACTCGAGAAATAAATCTTTTAAAATCATGTTAATATCATCTGATTCTTTTGTAATGAGGTGACATAGTTTTCCGTGTTCACATGATATAAACTGCACGTCTCAGCTCATCCTTGCTCCACAAACACACTCACCGACCGCGTAGAGCTCGATGCCGCTGTCTCTCAGGTTCTGCGAGTTGTAGACGATTTCGTCCTGAGACTTTCCGTCAGTGATCAGGACGCCAATTTTGCGGGCGTCGGCACGCATCCCGACGTTGGGTCTGAAGTTGTTCTGAAGGATGTAGTTCAGAGCCATTCCTGCATGACAGGAACACAGAGTTTTACAAAGTATTCAGACTGTGAATTCTGTTTTTTAAAGTTTCTGTGGATGTTTTGGTGGATTACTTCTAGTTTTCCTCAGCTAACGGACCCTAGTTTGAATCCCAAATTGGGGCCTAGATCAGGTGGAGCCTGGTGTGGATTGGACAAAGTGCTGTTAACTCACCTGTCATGGTGTTGCCTCCTTTGTACGGCAGGTTGGCGACGGCGTCCATCAGGGACGCCTTGGTCGGGTGGGCGTTCAGGTGCCACTCTGTCTTTGGGTCTCCACTGTACTGAGCCAGACCTGCAGAAAACACACAGCGATGTGTACAAAAACAAAACAGCAAAGACACACCAACCAACACACTATGATGCCAGTTATACAGATTCACCAACAGAAAAAGAAGGGACAACCTGGTGAACTCTCAGTAGTACTAGTGATGGCTGTAACAGTATTAGTAATATTAGAAGTAGTAGTACAGGTAATAGTGGTGAAAATATTACCAATCTGGACTCTGTCAGGGCTGATGTCGAACACGCTGACCATGCGAGCGATGAAGTTGCGGATGGTTTTGAAGTTGATGCGGCCGATGCTCCAGGAGCCGTCGACCAGCAGCACGATGTCGGCCTTCGCTGCGGTCTTACACTTAGTGTCTGCAGAGAGACGGGGGGGGGGGGGCAGTGAGACACCTGGTACACAGACACCCACCACGAGCGTCCGTCCAGATTTATGTGAAGCGTTTGAGATGAAGGTGTGTGGGGAAAGTGTGAAAAGGCGAGAGGAAGGTTTGTGGGGTACATCAGAGAGAGGTGAGGAGCAGGAGTACGTCACAAAACTCTCACAATCACAAGTGGAAGATGTTTATACAGCAGAAGGTTTTACACAGCATTATGTAACACAAATAATTCACACTCGTAACGCATTGTCTAACAGCTGTCATTTCTGGATTAACCGCTCTCTCTTCTGGGCCATTCTTTCCTCTCTTCCAGCACAGCGAGTTGTTTTGGGTTTTTATATCCAGTGGAGAATCAGCCGTGTGGTCTTTCCTGGCTGAGACTGAGGCTGTCCCCTCCAACAGCAGGAGTTAGCCTCTCTGACACTGTGATATACGAGGCCTCCTGTTCCCCAAAGTGACTGCACATTCCTGCTGCAGGCACCTGTAAGGATGAAAAATGGCAGCTCGTCCTCTTTTTCTAGGACGTCACGCCCGGCCGATGCCGAGCGATTAATAACCGGGCCCCTGTGTGTGCAATTGAAAACAGGTTAGGAGACAATCGATTTCATTTTTCTGTCCTTTTTCAGCAGGCCGCAGAAACAGATGCCCGATGCTAAGAGGAGCTGAATCGGATGCTTGGCCGCAGTCTGTTTGAGTTATACCACCGCCGGTAAACAACATGCTCATGTGTCCCTCCGACATTCATTAATAAAAACAGATGTCATAAACAGAGGCAGCTTTAAGAGGCATCTAATGCGCTGCAGACGACAGCTGGATCCAGCGTCTCTGAGTAAGAGTCTCAGCATATAAATATCCAGCTCAGTCTGACTGTGGGACATCAATCACTGGTGTCCTGCAGCAGCTCTGACTTTAGCTGCAGCAGCTCAGACCGGTGGCTGTCGACGCCTTCCACCCTAAAATGAAATGACGTTTCAATCCAAAATCAAAATCGCATCACTTGAGAAATCTGATGTGTTTACTGACTTAAGGGTCAACATGAGGTCAGCTTTTTGTTTTTAAAAATATTTGATTTCGGAGGGAATCGCCTGAAGTGTTTCATGGCTGCAGAGTATCTGAATAATCGATCTATTATCTAATTATCTAAACTTACAACAAGGGCATTTTGT
Organism: Enoplosus armatus; assembly: GCF_043641665.1. Taxonomy (NCBI): domain Eukaryota; kingdom Metazoa; phylum Chordata; class Actinopteri; order Centrarchiformes; family Enoplosidae; genus Enoplosus; species Enoplosus armatus. The sequence goes on along the minus strand of NC_092198.1, from coordinate 1,766,225 downwards.
GAGAAACTGAGTTTTATATAATGTTGGACAGGAGTAGCTTGATGAAACCATCGCAACTCAAGATTCACTCACTAGCATTTTTTCAAAGCTTTAAACGGTCAGCATGTTCAGCAGCCATTTTACAGCTACTGAGCTCACATCTCAACAGATCTATCTCCATGACAACTGTTGATGAAGAATCAAATAATAATTTATCATAATGACAATGTAAATATAAAATAACCTAAAGAGTTTCCGGGTATTCAATCTAAAATACATACATTTAAAAAGTGATGGTAAACAAGCTGAAGTCATGTTGAATTTAAACATTTCCAGTGGTGGTTGACGTCAAAACCAGATATTGTCAAGTGATTCAACAAAATGTTGCAGGAAACGAGTACAATTTTCTCACTTCACTGTCAAGTTTTTCACACTTTGTTTGAAGAAGAAATTTTAAAAAAGGAATAAAGAATTTAACGACCTGTAAAAAATGATGTTTTTGCAGTGTATGAAGGACGCCTGGAAGCGGCTCTGCCAGACCATATGGACCTGTCAGAGTCTGGATTAAAACCTCCACTAAGCAGCCTGCCATGTGAGAGCTGCAGTTTAATATATGAGGGGCTCTGAGTGGAACCTCGGTGGAACATCCCGGCCTGTTCCCTGCTCGGTGGGCAGTCGGTCACCGTGTCTGCTCCCCATTACAGCAGGAATTTCTGCCCAGGGTCAGCACCTCCTCTGGGCCTAACATTTTCCTTACTGCATACATCCCGGCGGCAGCTAACGCTCTGGATCATAAAAAAAAAAACTCCCTAATTGCAAGCAGAGCCCCCTTTCACGCTTCAAACAACATAAAAAAGGGAAATGTCTACTTTTGCATGACTAAAAAAACATTTGGGCAGCAGATACTGAGTTCAATAGTAACTCATCTGGGAGCTAATGAAGATAGATGTTTGTTGCAACACCATTAAAGGTCAGCACATCGTGGGGTGGCTGCTCACACGCTGGCAAATATGTAGCCCGTGAGGTCAGGGAACAAGTCCAATTGGACAGTTTATAAATGCTAGTGTCAACACTTCAGCACGTCTGTTAACTGGCATGTCATTTTGCACCAGTTCACTCTCCAAATGAGATATGAGGAAGGTGAGGAAACGCGAGCCAAGCAGCTCAAAATAATTTGTAGTAATCATAATCATCTGCGCCGAGTTTCGGTCTGTGATTCCAAAACGACAGTGACATTAATTCCCTT